>NC_066878.1:17683137-17738137 GCF_022985175.1 Labeo rohita
AGTATATTTGGTTAAAAGCGTGATCTTGTGAAGAGATGTCAGTGTGGATAAACGAGGAATAAAGAATGCGATGGAGCGCGAAATCACGGCGGTGTGACTCGGTTTGATCAGTTTGTCTGAGCGCGTCATGACGCGGCGGTCGCGTGTCTCTATTGTTTGCGTCATTGACGCGTTCTCTGAATAACAAAAGCGCAAACTCCCAGTGCGCGTCACACTGCTGAAGATTGTATATTGTTAATTTTTTTTTGTTGTTGTTGCTATTTTGACATTTTCTTAGGTGAAAAGAATAGTTAAGATATTTTAAAATATTTTAATATTTTTGCTCACCAAGGCTGCTTTTTTATCTAAAATATTGTAAAAACAGTAATATTGTGCTAAATTATTATAATTTAAAATAACTGTTTTATATTGTGATATGTTACAATGTAATTTATTCTGGTAGTTTGTTTTTATCTGGGTCATTCCAGCTGGAATCATCAAATTTTGGAAAAGTTCCCCACCTGACCTCCTCAGATTTGTCTGAAAAAAATCTATGTGATGGGTAATATACCCAAAAGATCATATACAAAATTTCAGATCTCTACTGTGCGTACTTTTTTCACAAAAAATCTGTAAAAAAGTTTGTTTTTTACCCTGTTTTGGCATCACTGTCTGAGTGACCACGTTCAGACTGAAATATCTCCAGAACTAGTTGTGCCAGGTCCATGAAATTTTCTGGGCTAAGAGTCCTAGTCCAGAACTGCATGAATTACAACTCACAACATTGTTACTGAATTTACACCTGAATGCTGGCCCTCTACTTTTCTTTGAAACTATTACTTTAAGGGTTTTCAGATGTCCATAGAAACCTCAATTTTCAATGTATAAGCATCAAACTTGGTAAATGGTCTGATATGTACCATGTCTTTCACATCCTTTGACATCAGACAGTAGAGTCTTATGGATGTTGAGATATTAAGGTCCAAAATGGAAAAAAACTGATTTACACCAATGTTCAGAGCAATATTTCCCATGAATGACACCAGGTGTGAACATGAAACTTGTTTTTTTGAAAGAGCATGTTCTTATTGATACAATATTAAAAAATTGGGATGGGGTTTTGCCTCATTTTTCTGTAATGATTTTTTTAAAACTCAGAGTTTCGTCACTGATCCTATTGTTCACTTTTGCTATTCAGCTTGGTATGGGCATTTCAACAGAATTTATTAATGTTCCACTTATACAAAAAATACAAAATACAAAAAACGTACTTCCAGTCATGAGTCACTTTAATAATGTATACCACCAACACAAATAAATGTGTGACATAACAGTTACTGAAAGTTGTTCATGAAAGTGTCTGAATCCACAGTTTCATTTTCTTTTATGACATAGCATCGTCCAGTGGAAGTAACTGGCACATCAATTTTCATTATGATGTGCTGGAGAGGCACCCAACAGACATCTTCCCTTTTTGGCCAAAAGTAGCCTCTAGCTGGGCCATGGAGATGCAAAAAAAGCACTTGAATGTCTTGCTCTGTGTCAGAGACGTCTCTGATGATACCAACCCACCACTGTCGGTCATACACACAAGTAACATATTGTCCTGGGGCCATATCAAAGTTGACATGGAATCCTGGTGTTCCTGATACTCGACTGACCTCAAAATTGATCATTGTTGACTGATTGACTGTTTGATTGATTGATTGATGCTAGATCTCATACCACCTGAATATTATTATTTCTAATCAATATTGCCCTGCTTTCTCAAAGAAAATGGATGTATTATTCACTGGATTGGGTGGAACATCAAGATTAGGTACTTATGTTGCATTCCATTGAATGTCGGTAGTCGGTGAATCCGAGTTAGTTCTCCCGATGTCTGTCGTAAATGCGTTCCATTGTAACAGTTGGCAAAAATATGGATGCCTATGGATAATTCCAACCGACTCGGTCTGCACTGAACTGGCCCGAGTGTGTGTTTCGGACCCCCAACTTAAGTGGCCGTTCCATTGCACTTTCCCGAGGTGGAGGTCGGATTTCCCCGAGTCCCGAGCACAATGGAATGCTGCATTATAGCATTATTTAGGCATATGAGTTCAAAATAGCTGGTACTACAGTAGTTGTGAATGTCACACAACAATGATTTTTTAAAAAATTATTACAGAAAAATGAGGCAAAACCCCATCCCAATTTTTTTTATATTTTATCAATAAGAACATGATCTTTCAAAAAAAAAAAGTTTCATGTTCACACCTGGTGTCATTCATGGGAAATATTGCTCTGAACATTGGTGTAAATGTTTTTTTTTTCAATTTTTGGACCTTAATATCTCAACATCCATAAGACTCTACTGTCTGATGTCAAAGGATGTGAAAGACATGGTACATATCAGACCATTTACCAAGTTTGATGCTTATACATTGAAGATTGAGGTTTCTATGGACATCTGAAAACCCTTAAAGTAATAGTTTCAAAGAAAAGTAGAGGACCAGCATTCAGGTGTAAATTCAGTAACAATGCTGTGAGTTGTAATTCATGCAGTTCTGGACTAGGACTCTTAGCCCAGAAAATTTCATGGACCTGGCACAAATAGTTCTGGAGATATTTTAGTCTGAACATGGTCACTCAGACTGTGATGCCAAAACGGGGTAAAAAAGTCAGATTTTTTGTGAAAAAAGTACGCACAGTAGAGATCTGAAATTTTGTATATGATCTATTGGGCATATTACCCATCACATAGATTTTTTTCAAACAAATCTGAGGGGGTCAGGTGGGGACCATTTGATGATTCCAGCTGGAATGACCCATCTATTTTATTTTGATGTTATATTAGCTAAATTAAATGTTTATTATACTAATAGAAATTCAAATTTAAATTATATGTTGTAAATTTTATTTTTTAATTTATTTGCTATTTTGGCATTTTCATAGGAAACAGATAATTAAGATTGTTTACAATGTTGTTGTTTTTTTAAAATATTTTTACTCACCAAAGCTGCATTTATTTGATTATAAATGCTATAAAAACAGTAATACTGTGAAACATTATTACAATTTAAAATAACTGTTTGAAATTTATTTCAGTGATGCATTTTATTTTGATGTTATCTTAACGAAATTAAATAATTATTATACCAGTAAAAAATATATTTTAAATTATATGTTGTTGTTTTTTTTATTTTTTTTGCTAGTTTAACATTTTCATAGGTGAAAAAAATAATAATTTTTTTTTTTAAATGTTGATTTTGAATAGTTTTGCTCATCAAGGCTGCCTTTATTTGATGAAAAGTGCTGTAAAAACAGTAATATTTTGAAAAATGATTACAATTTAAAATAACTGTTTTCTATTGTAATATATATATTAAGATGGAATTTATTCCAGTAATGCATTTTGATTCATTTTATTTTGATGTTATATGAACTAAAACAAATATTTATTATACTAATAGAAATTAAATTTTAAATTATCTGTTGTAAATTTTATTGCTTTATTTATTTATTTGCTATTTTGACATTTTCATAGGTGTAAAGAATAATTAAGTGTTTTAAAAAATATTGGTTTTGAATATTTTTGCTCACTAAGGTTGAATTTATTTGATAAAAAATGCTATAAAAATAGTAATATTTAGAAAAATTATTACAACTTAAAATAACCATTTTCTACTGAAATATTTATTTAAATGTAATTTATTCCAGTAAAGCATTTTGATATTATTTTATTCAAAACTATGCAACATATACATATATATATATATATATAGAATCATTAATTTCCTAATGATTTTTGGCATAAAACAAAAATCAATCATTTTGACCCATACAATGTATTTTTGGCTATTGCTACAAATAAACCCCTTAAGACTGGTTTTGTGGTCCAGGGTCACATTTATGTCACAGTACAAAAAAGCATTTCAAATAAATGCTGTTAAGCTGGTTTAAACTTGTTTTCCTAAGGGCTCTCAATCATCCAAAATACTTCGACTAGAGAAAAAGCACCTTTTTAAGCAGTCTTATTATTATTTAAAGATTATGTGCAAGGCTTGTGAACAGCCTCATACGGTACAGAGCAGGATTTGGCATTGTGTGAGTGCCCCGTGTCCACTAGATGTCAGTAAAGACCATCAGAGGCGTGAGGTAGCGTCGGGAGCGAGAGGTTGGGAGTTCAGTGCCAGGAGCTTCCCCTGAGACTGCTGAGAGAAACAGTCCAGACTCCAGACCAAAAAAACAAAACATCCTCAGCCTCAAAAGCAAGTCGCGTAGCCAGCTGGCAGAATGCCCTTTCTAGGGCTGCTGTTCCCACAGGGAGAGAGAGCGAGCGTGTTTGTGTGTGAGAGTCTCAGATGTGTGCATGTGGGTACTGACACCTGAGGCACTTGTTCACATGTTGCTCAACACGAGTCACTTCAACTGTTAAGTCGACAGACAAGGAAAAAAACCTTGTTGTATGTTTCCCCTCATAATGCGAAGGTAAATCTTAGCCCTGAAGCGTTGCGAATACAGCGGGGGACGATATATAACACTTTTTTTTTGTGAGTAAACTGTTGCTGACTTGAGAAAAGCTGCCTGAGAATGTGTGAGAACTCGCATGTCGAGCAACGTTACGAGCAGCTGCCAAACTGCACATTTTTGGGGATTGCTACATGGGGGGGAAAAAACATTTTCATTTTACACTCATTTGTTTGAGGTCATCTAGCAAATTCTGCTGTAACTTCCCAGCCTGAGAGACAAAACTAGGCTTTCTGAAGTCATGGGAAGAGTTTTTTCAGTTATTCGGTTATAAACCGGTGATGAATGTCATTAAAATCCAGCAGGCAGAAGAATTATGCAATGTTGGACGTGTTCGAGTCTCTTAAACATGTTGTAGCCTGTTAAGCAGATCTGTGTTGGGAATCAGTTTTTCCATGCATTTTACAATCATAACAATGATTCGGCTCTTTTGTGCAGGGTGTGGAAGCGGGGAGTTTAGACAGCGCCACCAGGTGTACGACAATGAGCCTGGAAGGACAATCGAAAGGTACATCGTTTGACTCTTGGATACTTTTTAGTGTGATTTAATACTGACTCATTGCTTGGGTTAGTTCTGTAAACGTCTGTTAGTGTTTAGGTCAATATGAAAATAAATGGGATACAAGTGGCTGTTTAATTTTATTTTTTATGAATCAAATATATATTAATTTATGCTACTGTTTAGAGGTTTGGGAGTCAGGTTTTAAAATAAATTAATACTTTTATTCTGCAAGGTCAAAAAAGAGAGTAGAAACATTCATTTAAAATAGAGATATTTTATTTTAATGTCTTTCTTTTGAACTTTCTATTCATCGCAGAGTCTTGGAAAACACTTGTTGCCGTTTTCACAAAAAGTATAGAGCAGCACAACTGTTTTTAACATTGATAATAATCAGAAATGTTTTTTGAGCAGCAAATCAGCATATTAGAATGATTTCTGAAGGATCAAGATTTATATATATATATAAATATTAATTATTCTTTTCACCTATGAAAATGTCAAAATAGCTACATAAAAAGAGAAAATGTATAATTTAAAATTGTAAATTAATTTTAAATTGTAATATTTCCAAATATTATTGTTTTTACCATATTTTGACCGAATAAATGTAGCCTTGGTGAGCAAAAATATTAAAAAACATTTTTAAATCGCTAATAATAATAATAATAATAATAATAATAGTAATAATAATAATAATAATAATAATAATATATCATTTAAAATTGTAAATTAATTTGATCATCATTAAATTCTTAATTATTCTTTTCACCTATAAAAATAAAAATTAAATTTGAATTAAAAAAAATAAAAATATATAATTTAAAATTGTAAATTAATTTTAAAATGTGTTAATATTTCAAACTATGACTGTTTTGACCATATTTTTGATCAAATAAATGCAGCCTTGGTGAGCAAAAATATGCAAAACATTTTATAACTATTTCGACGTTTGAAAATGTAAAAATAGCAAAAATAAATAAATAAATAAATAAATAAATAATAATAATAATAATAATAATAATAATAATAATAATATATAGTTTAAAATAGTAAATTAATTTGAAATTGTTTTTTACCTTTTTTGATTAAATAAATTCAGCCTTAGTGAGCAAAAAAGTATATATATGTATTAAATCTTAATTATTCTTTTCAGCTATGATAATGTCAAAATAGCAGAAAACAGAAAAATATATTTAAAATTGTAAATAAATTTAAAGTTGTAATAATATTTCCAAACATTACTGTTTTTTCCATATTTTGATCAAATAAACGCAGCCTTGGTGAGCAATATTATTAAAAAAAAAATCCTAATTATTCTTTTCACCTATGAAAATGTCAAAGTAGCAAAAAAAAAAATAAAATAAAAATAAAATAAAAACATATAATTTCAAATTGTAAATTAATTTTTAAAAGTATTAATGTTTCAAAATATTACTGTTTTTACCATATTTTGATCAAATAAATGCAGCCTTGGTGAGCAAAAATATTCAAAAACAACTTTTTAAAAAATCTTAATTATTCTTTTTACCTCTGAAAATGCCAAAATAGCAAAAAAAAAAGAAAAAAGAAAAGAAAAGAAAAGAAAGAAATAATAATGATAATAATAAATAAAAAAATATAATTAAAAAATGTAAATTAATTTTAAATTGTAATATTTCTAAATATTACTGTTTTTACCATATTTTGATAAAATAAATGCTAACATAACATGTTAAAAATGTCAAAATGGCAAATAATAATAACAATAATAATAATAATAATAATATGTAAAATGTAAATTATTTTGAAACTGTGATAATATTTTAAAATATTACTGTTTTTTACCATATTTTTGTTCAAATAAATGCAGCCTTAGTGAGCAAAAAAATAAATAAATAAATAAAAATAACGTTATATAATTTAAAATTGTAAATTCATTTTAAATTGTAATACTATTACTAAATATTTCTGTTTTACCATATTTGGTGAGCAAAGATATACAAAAACAACATTTAAAAAAAATCTTAATTATTCTTTTTACCTATAAAAATGTAAAAAAAAAAAATAAACAATAAAAAAAATAATAAATAAAATATATAATTTAAAAACGTAAATTAATTTTAAATTGTAATTTTCCAAGTATTACTGTTTTTACCATATTTTGATGAAATAAATGCAGCCTTGGTGAGCAAAAATATTCAAAAACAACATTTTGAAAATGTCAAAATAGCAAATAAAATAAAATAATAATATATAATTTAAAATGTAAATTATTTTGAAATAAAGATGATATTTTAAATATTACTGTTTTTACCATATTTTTGATCAAATAAATGCAGCCTTAGTGAGCAAAAAAAAAAAAAAAACATTATATAATTTAAAATTGTAAATTGATTTTAAATCATAATAATATTACTAAATATTTCTGTTTTACCATTTTTTTAAATCAAATAAATGCAGCCCTGTTGAGCGTCAGAGTCTTTTTTCAAAAACATAAGAAAGATCTTACCGTTCCCAGACGGTAGTGTAAATTTACTGTGCATAAATTAAATATTTGTGCATCCCTAAAATCAAAATGAACCGATTTTACTTTCTTAATCTGTGATCCCTGCCTTATTGTGAGCAATACATTACACATTATTTCAGATAAAAAATAAAAAACATTTTCATAACCTTTCATTAAAATTAATTTCTTCCTTTTGGTCTGACACCACCAAGCCAACTTATTTTTCAACCACCCATTAAGTCAAGACAACATTTTCCTATCTGATCCATTCCTGATGGATAAAGCGACCGCTGAACACAATAGCAATGACGTTAGCGAATACCGTGAGAGTCAAATCCACTTCAGCATCATTTAAGAGACTTTTGCACATTTGGAAACTATAATAATCTACTTGTTTAAAGAATTATAGTGTAGTTTCAGCTTTTTCCTCGGGTCCACAAGTGGAAGCAATAGGCGATATGGACTTCTGTAAGTGCATACCTGTCTCCTTCAGCAACATTCTCACTTTTCAAACTTCCCATTGACTAGCTGCATAGTCTACATTCCTTAATGTCCTTCCGCCCCACTTTCCTCCCATGCGTGTGTGTATGTTAATGCCTGGAGAAGAATGAGGTTAGGGTGGAGCAGAGACAAAGACCAGAGAGTATAATGCGTTTGTGTGTCATCGCGCTAATATGCGTGCGGAGTGCCGCCACACCAATCGCGGAAAGTTGGCTTATGGGAAAAGACGATCCTAAGTGATGTTTAAGACAGCCCGGTAAGCTCACGCAGGAAGCCTCGTGGGCATATCCGATGATCTCCGTGCTGCCCGACGGGACGAGGGGGGTGGGGTTGCGCCGAGAGCGGCCGGAGAAAAGCCCTTTGCGCCACTTTCCCAGGCTGTCGGTCAGGAAGGCTGGATTTTTTACACCGTGACCACCGTGTTGCCCTTTCCGGGGGAAATCCGAGACAAACACGGAGAAGGGGGGGCGGTCGGGGGGACAGGAAAACCGGCCCTGGGAAGAAGGAGAGGCTGGGAGAAGAAAGGTGTTGGCCACACAGCATGAGAGAGGCCGTTGCTTTCAGGGCTCCTCAAAGGAGCGTATACCTCCCCTCCGTTAGCCCATTGTCACCGGCCTGTCCTGTCTCGCCCCCGCCTTCCTCCTGAAAAAATGGCTCATCTTCTCACCGTTTTGTGGCCTGGCCAAAATACAAAGCCCCAACACCTCACACACAACAATAGGCTCCTCCTTTCTCTCCCTGTTACGCGTATTAAATGTTAATTTTCTGGCCCTTTTCGCCCAATTCAAATGCGCTGTGAAGTATCCACATGTAACAATAGCTGACTGGGGAAAAAGAGTCAAGGAGTGCATTACAAAAGAAGTAAAATAGTTAAGCCTGTATCCCGGATTTAAAAGGAAAAGTTGGTAAAGTCTTAGGGTGGCGGGAAAAGCGCACTAGTGAAGACAAAAAGAAAACAGACAAACAAATCACGCTCTATGCTTACTTTTCTTTTGAGGAGCACTTGTGTAGTGAAAATCTCAGGAGCACCTTCTAATCAATAATTAGCTTCCCATTATGAGGTGATATTTGACTCCTTAAAGTGATTTACAGGGGAATTTTTCTAGCTTTATTAAAAGTATCTTTTGTCATTTTTTTTTTAATGATGTATTTTTAGTCTTTTTAAAATTTCTAATTAAAACTACAGAATAAGAACAAGTAGAATAAGTTACCAATCAAATGAAATTAGTAATAGCTAAATTAATTTGTACTACAGAGGTGGCACAGTTGAACAAAAGTGGCTTGTAGGTGTATTTTCATATTTAGTGATGCTCAGAGGTTGCATGAGTGCAGTCAAATTCATACGTTCATGTTGAGATTAATGTTTTAAATGTAACGTTTTGAATGCAGAAATATTAAATGATTTAAAGGAGAAGTCGACTTCCAGAACAGTAATTTACAGATAATGTACTCACCTCCTTGTCATCTAAGGTGTTCATGTCTTTCGTTCTTCAGTCGTGAAGAAATTATGGTTTTTGAGGAAAACATTTCAGGATTTTTCTCCATATAATGGACTTCATCGGTGCCCCGAATTTGAACTTCCAAAATGTAGTTTAAATGCGGCTTCAAAGGGCTCTGTCTTTTTTTCGAAAAATAAAAATTTGTATACTTTTTAAGCACCGGCTCTGGGATGCGCGTCCATGATGCTACGAATTAGTGATGGGTCGTTGGGATTTTGAATGAATCTTTAATGTGACTTGGGAAGAACGAGTCGTCTCGGGGAGTGATTGGTTCAGTCGCGCATGTGCAACATCCTGTTAGGTTCTGCACTGGAATTAGTTCACCTGTTTCGAGTCTTTGGGTTTTTGGAGTCGTTCGTTCATCTTATGGGGCTGTCACGTGATGAACGAACGACTCAAACCTGAAAACTTGTCAGATAAGAGGTGAGGTGAGCTAATCATAGACTAAAGACCCAGTTAAACAATGAATGAATCTTTTCTGTTTCTTATAGCATTATAGTTTTGTCTTGTTTGTAGTGTGATCAATGTTTGTGTAAGCAGTAGATGTGTTAGGGAAGTAACACGTAACATTTTAATTATATTTTGCTAAATTGAACCAAATGACTCGAAAAAAGATTCGTTCATTTTGCTGAACGAGACTCAAAGGTCCAAGTCGGTAAAATGATCCGAACTTCCCATCACTACTACGAATGATGTCTAAGTTTATCATCGGTGTACTGAGTATGGAGGAAAAACTCTATCTTATTTTCTCCTACAACTTGAGAGAAGGACATTGTTGTACCTTTTTACAAACTTACTTGCATTTTCTTAGTCTTTGCATGTTCGCTTTGTAAACACTGAGTCTGTAGTTCCACCTTCCTTTCGTGTGACCTTTCGACGTGATTCAATAGTACGTAACGTGTGAACGCGCATCCCAGAGCCTGTGCTACACAAGTTTTTGTGCTTAAAAAGTATATAAAAAAATATGTTCTGAAACAAATGACTGATCATTTCGCTAGATAAGACCCTTCTTCCTCGGCTGGGATCATTTAGAGCCCTTTGAAGCTGCATTTAAACTACATTTTGAAGTTCAAAATCAGGGCACCATACCAGTCCATTATATGGAGAAAAATGCTGAAATGTTTTCCTTAAAAACAATAATTTCTTTATGACTGTAGACAGAAAGACATGAACATCTTGGATGACAAGGGGGTGAGGAGTCCCCTCAGCGCAAACATAAATATGCTGCTCAGGTCAGTCACACTGGTACTCCTAAATATTTTTCCATAGTCGCTCACAGTAGTTTTGGTCGCACTGTGTATATATATATATATATATATATATATATATTGGCGCCAATATTAAGGGTTTTTATGGTATCAGTATCATTTCCAAAAACGATTTGCTGCTAATTATATTTTAAAAGCATTTAAAGAATGTTTTTGTCAGAGCCCTTGTCATTCTTAATTTTGACATTAATTTTCAGTTTTACACCAGACTAGGGCTGCAGTGATTCCTTGATTCTATTTGAGTATTCGATATAAAAAAAAAAAAATCCTTGATTGTATTTTGCCCAAGACGAGTAATCATAAAATGCCGGAAGTGGCGTGTTCACGTATTAAGCCCATTTAAAAATAATAATAAAAGATAATGCTATTGTGAATTTACAAATGCTACGATTCAATTAAATAAATATGTGATGCAGGTGTAATATATGCGCTTTAATTATTTACATGCGTGTAGGTTATATACCTGCAACTTGTGAGCTTGGGTTCATTATAATGTTCATCTGGGAACGCAACATGCTCTATTTCATCAGATTTGCAAGCTAAATCATTTATACACCAAGCAAACAGAGGAGAATACATCATTATATTTCTCAATATGCTAACTGCTCATTGCGATTTCAAAATAAAAGTTTACACCTCACTCTGAGTTTACAAGTTTTGCCCACATATTCAAGAAATGACAGTGGCTGTAGCTTTACTATCGTAAAGAAATGGCCAAATATAAAAGATTAAGCGGATATTTGAATGAAATGTTGTTTAGTCAATATTAAGCAAGGATTTTCAGCATTTTTGTGTATTTGAACCCTTTCCAACAATGACTGTATGATTTTGAGATTCATCTTTTCACACTGAGGACAACTGAGAGACTCATATTCAACTACTGCAGAAGTTTCAAATGCTCACTGATGCTTCAGAAGGAAAAACAATGAATTTACTTTTTGAATTTGAAGATCAGGGTGAATTTAACTTCTTTTGTCTTCTGGGAAACATGTAAGTATCTTCTGTAGCCTCTGAAGGGCAGTGCTAAATGAAAAAATATGAAATTTAAGCAAAATAAGAAAAATGTACGCATAATAGTTGCATATGAGTTCCTCAGTGTGAAAAGATGGATCTCAAAATCATACAGTCATTGTTGGAAAGGGTTTAAATACACAAAAATGCTGGAAAACTAAAGAATTTGTGGGACCTGAGGGATTTTTTTTGAAGAACAGCAGGCAGTTACATTTTCATTAAACTAAATCAAAAACAAACAAACAAAAAAAACAACAACTGTGGATCATTCATGTAACAACACAGTATTAAGAATCAAGTGTGTGTGAACTTTTGAAACAGGGTCAAATGTTTTTTATAAATTCAACCGTTATTTTCTATGTGGACTATATGTAAACATCTTTCATGTGAAATATCTCATTCAGGTCAGTACGAAAAAAAAATAGCTTGCATTTTGTATGATCCCTCTTATTTTGGTAAAATAACTAACATATTGCAGATTCTGCAAGGTGTATGTAAACTTCTGACCTCAACTGTATGTCATATAAAGACCACGTTTTACGATTCAATCAGGTTTTAATTCATAAATATTCTGAAGTATGTCACGTGTGAGCAGGTGTGAAACCGCTTTCATTTGTTTAATTTTTATGACGAAGAATTTAGCACAAATAATGTTTTTCAAACTTTTCCTCTTCTTCCATAAGCCTATTAGTTATAAATGAAAAAATATCTAGATTAAGTAAAAAATTAGTTTGAGCTGAGAAAGGATTAAGAGCACTTGTAAAATCATGAGCAATGGCAATTTGAGCTGTGGTGCTCATATGGGAAAAACAAGTTTGAGTCTCGCCTGCAACACTTTGCGGACAAAAATGGCAAAATGCAGTGTATTTAGCGTGGGAATTTGTGAGGTGGAGTGAAAGCAGACGTGCAGTTAAGAGCTGAGTGCGAGTTGTCGAGCCGGACTGTGTGTAACCCTGCTGTCATGTTTGCTGCCCCAGGTGTTGACCTGCCTGCCCTGCAGGAGCACCTCTGCGGCCTGTGGAACAGGAAGGAGCAGGACGAGGTAAGAAACAGATGTAATTATACTCCAGCTTAGCGTGTGAGCGTCTCGTGAGAGGTGACAAGGCCGTGCACTGGCCAAGCACTTTCTCAAAAATACCTGTGTTCCTCCCCACCATATTTAGGAGGTGCGCAATACTTTTCATATGTTGCTTTTCAAAATTATTGTTTAATTGTATTTTTCCACTCTCAGTTGCGACAGGTTTTGGCGAGCAATTTCTCCCAGATGCAGGAGCCCTTTGCTGGTCTGCTGGACTTTCTAGATGGCTGCCTTACCTTCCAGAAGGGCAAGTCCAGCACCCTGCATCAGTTCATTCTCACAGAGTTTATGCGCTGGAGGAGCAATAATCCCCAGGCTAGTCTGAATGGCCTGAGGGAGGAAGAGAGGCTGCGTTTGCAGAGGAAGGCCCTGGGGCTCCTCACAGACTCTCATCCCGGGTACATGGACCCCCTGCTGGACATTTATCAGCTGAGCTCACTGAAAAGACCACTGCTGATACAACATGTGGACTTCCTGCATGACTGCTGCTGCTTCAAAGAGGTGAGGGGAAGTCGTCACCAGCTGACTGACACTTTTACAATATGTTCCCATACAATGATATAGGAAAAAGAGAGGTTGCTAGTGGTCGACATGTATAGCCAGGTCAATTAGGCACAAAACATGTATATATGCAGTGTGACCAGTGACAATTTTAAAATATATTGTAAAAAAAAAACAAAAAACAGTATATATATATATATATATATATATATATATATATAAATTATATATATATAATTATATATATAATTATAATTAAATATATAATTATTCTTATTATTCTTATTATTTTATTTATTTTTATTTTTTTGGAGTAATTGCGTAAAAATAAATGTTTAATAAATGTAATGTTTGTCATATTTGCTATCATTAAATGTGGGAATAAAAAGTATGTTCAGGCTAGGTTGCACCCCCAAAATCCATCAAACAAACAAACAAAAAAAACTTTTATTTTCTACTAATCTACTAATAGTTAATAAAGTTTTTAATTTGTAATTTTATTAGAATTTATAATTATTGTTTTAAATAATGTAATAATTTTGCCATGTTTTACTACCATTAATTTTATGTTGTAACAGTGTGACAATAAATAAACAAACTATATGTTTCCGATCATTAAATGCTGGAATCAAAACTAAAATTATGTCCCGGTCATTGTACACCCCCAAAATCCCATCAGTCAATGAATACAATTTACAGTTGTTAATTATAAATTAATTAGTCATAATTTTTAAATTTTAAATTTTTATTATTATTTATAATTGAATTATTTTACAATTATTTACTACCTTTTAATTTTACATTATATCATTAAATTAAAATTATTAT
The DNA here is from genome assembly GCF_022985175.1 of Labeo rohita. NCBI lineage: Eukaryota > Metazoa > Chordata > Actinopteri > Cypriniformes > Cyprinidae > Labeo > Labeo rohita. Next base: position 17,697,299 of record NC_066878.1, read on the forward strand.
TTATTATGTCCAGGTCATGTCGCACCCCCAAAATCAATCAATTAATCAATACAATTTACAATTGTTATTTATAATTTGCATATTTATTATTTATGTATATATATTTATTTTTACTATTATTTAAACTTATAGTTATTATTTCAATTATTATTTTAATTATTTTACAGTTATCTGCTACCATTAATTTTGCATTATAACATTATTTTGTGACAATTAAATAAACAATAAAAGCTATATTAGCTATCATTAAATGCTGAAATCAAAACTAAAATGATGTCCAGGTCATGTCTCATCCACAAATTCCAATCAATCAATTAATACAATGTACAATTATTATTTATAATTTGTATATTTATAATTTTTTAATTTGTATTGTTATAATTTATAATTATTATTTATATTATTTTACAGTTATTTACTACCATTAATTTTACATTATAACATTATTTTATGACCATTCAGTAAACAATATAATGTCATTACAAGCTGGAATCAAAAGTAAAATTATGTCCAGGTTTTGTCACATCCCCAAAATCCAATTAATCAATCAATACAATTTTCAGTTATTATTTATAATTAATTTGTATATTTAATTTATTAATTAAGTTTGTTAATGTAATAAAATTTTTATATTATTATAATTTATAATTATTATTTGTATTATTTTATATTTATAATTATCATTTGAATTAATTATTTACTACTATTAATTTTACATTGTAACCTTATTTTATGAATTAAATAAATAATAAAAATGAATCTACATCAAAAGATAATGTACAATGCAAACTGTTTAATACTTTTAATTAAGTGTAATTCTGAAGTTATTAATTTCCTGTGAATATGATATATTATCAACCTGTTCGACTACTAGATATATAATATAAGCAAGGCACTGTGCAGCATAAGTTGCTGTAATGATATGAAATATTGTATTTTATGGCAGGCGTTGGTGTTCAGCGTCAAAGTGGAGCTGCAGAAGAATCTGGACATGGAGAAGGTCAGTCCATCTATCTTGATGAATAACCGGATCTTGACTCTTTTAAGCTGGACCATCTCATTCCCACTGTCCCCTTTTTGTGCCATAGATGTGTGTTCCTCTCATTCTGCTGGACAAGCTGTCTCTGGCGGAGCTGTATGTGCGCGACCATCCCGACCTGCAGCAGCGTCTCGTCTCACTGCTGGACTCCTGGTGCGAGCCCAACTTTGACGTCCAGGTACTGCTCAGGTAAGACTTAAAGCGTAATATAATACTAATTCATCCATCATTTATCATTTCATCATTTTCATCTTTTCTACTCTACGTTTTAGTGTAGATTTAATACACAGTTTATAATATGTACATGTTGTGTGATTGCAGTCAGTACCCAAACATGGTTCTCTCAAAGCATCAGACAGACCAGATTCAGCCCAAGCTGCTCAGTAAACACGTGTTCAGACTCATGGATAAATTCTGCATTGATCCAGGTCTGTGAGTGTTTCATGGCTGTTTGATAGCGTTGTTATCTCAAGTGTGTAGGTTTATGAATATAACACTGGATGTGTTTGTCACAGGTCTGTGCTCTAACTCGGTCTATAAGAGGAAGCTGGACTCACTGAGGTTTCTCATGTATAAAACCTTTGGAGAGGTGAGAAAGTTTTCGTTTTCAAAGCCATTTTTGATCACATTAGTCAAAAATATGTAAAAGTGTTAAACGTCTGGTTAGAAATCTGGTCTTTGTATTCATGTTAGTTTCACTTCTGTTACTTTAAATATTTTAACTGGTGTAACCGTCAAGTAAGAGTCGTGAATAAATGTAAGTGTACACATCTTACTCATTGCATGGCAAGACGCATTTCTTTTTACAAACGAAATATTAATTTATAAATGTTATGATTTTGGGGAGTTGCGCCACATGATGTTTTACAACTTAAACTAACCTTGACTTGTCATGAAAAGACAATGATTATCTGTTTTTAACGTTATTTATTTTAACGTACTTACTGACCTTGGTACACAGTCATTAGGGTTTGCAGGGGTTCCTCTCTCATGTTGTAATTTCCTGTTTTATGGTTTTTGTGTCTGCATGTTGGTTACACCACATGCTGTTGATTTTGTGAACAGGTTTTTCAAATATCAACAATATAAATATACATAATAAGTAACAATTTTAATGTGATGATTTAAATATAATGCTTAACATTTCTAATTAACTTTTAAATATTAAATATATTTTTAATAATAGAATTATAATAAATAATTTATCTAACTTGCTAATAATTTATAAATAATTAGTAAAACAGTTTAAAATATTATTTTTGTAAAGGAACAATAAAATATGATGCCAAGCATATGAATAAACAAATAAATGAATAAATAAATATAGACATACATGCACTAGCAAAAAGTCAAAAGTTTTTGAACAGTAAGATTTTTAATGTTTTTAAATAAGTCTCTTCTGCTCACTAAGCCTGCATTTATTTGATCCAAAGTACACTAAAAACAGTAAAATTTGTAAATATTTTTACTATTTAAAATAACTGTTTTCTATTTGAATATATTTAAAAATGTAATTTATTCCTTTGATTTCAAAGCTGAATTTTTAGCATCATTACTCCAGTCACATGATCCTTCAGAAATCATTCTAATATTCTGATTTGCTGCACAAAAAATAAATAAATAAATAAATAAATAAATAAATATAATAATAAATTATACTGACTCCAAGCTTTTGAATAGTGTAGTGTATAATGTTACAAAAGCTTTTTATTTCAGATAAATTCTGAATCCTGAATAAAAAGTACTCGGCTGTTGAGAATAATGTTGATAATAATAATAATAATAATCAAATGTTTCTTGACCAGCAAATCAACATATTAGAGTGATTTCTGAAGGATCATGTGACACATTGAAGACCGGAGTAATGATGCTGAAAATTTAGCTTTGATCACAGGAATAAATTACATTTTTAAATATATTACAATAGAAAACCGTTATTTTAAATAGTAAAAATATTTCACAATTGTACTGTTTTTGCTGTACTTTGGATCAAATAAATGCAGGCTTAGTAAGCAAAAGAGACTTCTTTAAGAAACATTTAAAACCTTACTGTTCAAAAACTTTTGACTGGTAGTGTAAATAAATAAATAAATAACAAATAACCAAAAAAGTTTTCTTTATTATGAAAGTGTGTTTTTTTTAAATCCTAATAATATTAATAAATAGGACAGAAAATGAGTGTAATGCAATCAAATGTAGTCAAATGTCTTCTGTCTCTAAAATAACACGATGAACATGCTGATATGAAGCCATTTTGGTGGGGGAAAAAATGGTCACATTGCAGCCCCATAAAATAAATAAAAAAAAAAATTAAAATAAAATAAAATACATTGTAAAAAAAAAATACAATTTTGCATTGTAATATTAGCTGATGACAATTTAAAAAAAAAAAAAAAAAAAAAAAAAAAAACAATAAAAATGAATATACAATTTGGAATTTTATTTACTCTGAGCGAAATTAGGCATTAAAAGATAATGTACAATGCAAACTGTTTAATACTTTAAAAAAAACCTTAATCCCCTGGTTTCACAGACAAGGCTTAAACCTAATCCCAGACTAAAATGTAAGTCTGAGCTGTTTAACCTGAAAGAAACTTCTGAAACACAACTGCACAACTGATTAAAATATGTCAGTGCTTTTGTTTTGTCTCAAGATGCACACCAGTAATGTTTTTTTCCAATTTTTTTTATTAATTTATAAAAATTACTTAAATGTCCCAATTGAACTATGACCTAATCCTGATATAGGCTAAGCCCTGTCTATGAAACCAGGCCATGACGTTGGTGTTAAGTGTCAAAGTGGACCTTTATTTACCACTAAATATTTTGTGCTTTCAGAGATGCATTATGTTACAAAGATTACGTTTTTTACAACTGCATTGATGTATCTGCTTCATTGTATTTGTTTGACAGAAAAGCATGTCTGAAGAGAACTGGAGAGACCATGTTCAGGTAACACTAATTCTGTTTTGATTCAGCGCTTTAATTTTAATTGCGTTTTAAATGATTCTGTGTGTGTTGTGTTCTCAGGCCATGATTGAAGGCAATACAGAGCTCCAGGCTCAGTTGGTGCAGCTGTTGGTTAAACATTGCAGCCTCCAGACTGCTGCCCAGTGGGCTGCGCATTACAGCTTACCCAGAAACAGACTTCCCCCAGGAGTCTGGGACAAAATTCAGAGCCTCTCCCCCAAGCAGCTGTAAGTATTAAATCAAATGCACACATACGCACACACACAGACTTAAGAAACTATATTTGTCAAGACCTCCCGTAAATGATTTCCATTCCAATAATAATAATATTTACTGTAACCCTACTGACACAAGGGTGTTATTGACACTGTTTGTGAACACACACAGCCATCAACCTCACAATATATTTCTGTCATAGAGAGATGTGTGCTGTGAGCGGCCCACCCGAATCTTGGACACCTCTTCAGTCTGATCAGCAAAAATATTACCAGCTGCCTCTACCCAGAGAAAACATCCTCTTTGTAGAGACATTAGATGAAGTTGAGCAGTGCAGAGAAGCTGTTTTAAAGGTAACACTGCTACTAGGGCTGGGAATCGATTCCAAAAAGAATCTGTTCCAAAAAGAATCAATTCCTCGATTCCAAGGCGTTGGGAGTCAAGAGTCGATTCCAAAGGTTGGAATCGATTCCGTGAGAGGGAATCGACGACTCATTCAGAGTCGTTTTCAGTTCAACAAAGCTTATATATGGGCGCCTCTCAACGAACGACATATCTCGGATGCTGTCATAAAAGGTCCCTGAACGTTGATTCACGAATATAAACTGAATAAAGAGTCGGTACTGAGCACGTTTGAGTTTGAGGTTGCAGCCTTCTCTTGCTTGCTAATAGATTAGAAGTCTGATTCGTTTCCACGAGAAGGTTATTTCGGATAGATCGTTTTAATGAACCAGCTCAAAAATTATTCAGAAGTTATTTTATGGTGGAACTGACTTATATTGTCCCCATGAGCGCTGCACTACAGAATAGATCATGATGTGATCGAGGGTCTTGATCCTATTTCCATCTTAAATAAAATGCTATTTTTAACCTTTCTATTAGCCTGTGATAATTCTGAAAGCGCCGAGAGCACAAATAAGTTGCCGAAACCACGAGCTCTCATATCAGTGTTGTTGTTAATGTTCTGGTTATTTTGTTTCAGTGTACAGTTTGTTCATTTTGTGCAACGCATACGCTTGAAGTAAACATCATTCAGCTGAACTATACACATCTTTTTCATTCATGCAATAGACGCATGTCCACTGCTGAACTGTGGGCTATGACTCATTTCATGGGCAATGCAGATAAAACATGATTTAAATACAGAAATGTATCACAATTTTTAAAAACAAAGCTTCATATTATGAAAAGGTTACTTTCTAACATTTATATCCCATAGTCATGGCGAAATTAGGTTCTTCCAATCTAAAAAAAAAACTAGAATTGAAAACAACAGCGAGGAATCGATTCTTGGAATCGAATCCCATTGTTTCCAGAACCAGGAATTGTGCTGCGTTCACGCTATATCGTAATTACCGGCTAATGACTCGGTTTATAAAATGACTCGGTACAAATGACTCGGTTTATAGCCCGATGAAACAGCGCTGACAAACAGGAGAAACACTGTGCGCAATGATACAGTCAGAAGGCTGTTTAATCTACAAATCGCCATCATTTACCATAGATTTACTGTAGTAGCACTAACTGCACAGTGGTGTTGTGTCAGAAATGTGGGTATATTTGTTGAATTTTATTATATTATTAATGTAGACATGTATTAAGTGTATTGATCAGGGCTCTCAAGTTTTAAAAAAAGTTTGGAGTGAGATTCTATCTGTTAGGAGAGGAGTCCCTCAGCCCCATGCAATTCTCTCCAGTTTTTGCTAGAAGTTAAATTGTATCTATTGTTCATAATTGACCAGCAAAAATACAACTGTATCAAAAATCAAAAGAAATTTGGCCCCAAATGAGCCAATGAACAGCAGTGCTCAAAGTACATACTGTACAGTAATGCAGAACTTGACTTGAGCATGTCAAGCTGTGTTTGTGTGAGAAAGAAAGTACATATTCCAGCTTATTCAGCTTTATTAAGTGTCTGTTGCACATACTGATGCCTTGATGAAAGTGGTAGGGGTTCAAACTTAACTATTATCTAGTTACATGTAATGGAATTACATAATTTAATTACAAAACAGTCAGTTACAGTTGCTGAGAAACAATGTATAGTTAAATTAGTTACTTATGAAAATTACAAAGGGGTTACATCTGAATATTTTCACACAGATTTGGTTAATTTCTTTCCCAAATTGCATTGACTGCTCTAAAATGTGAGACAAAATGTTTCAGAAGTTTAGGACACAAAATAGGACACGTGCTTATTCAATAACTGATTCCGTATTTGGGTTTATGTATATGCTTTATTTTTTAAGATTAACTGTTTTTTTCCCCAAGGCATTGTTAGACGCCAGTGTTTCCAGTCATAGCTATACAAGGATTTGATTATAAAAATGGTATCATAGCTACTAAACTATATCTTCTGATTTTAACTCTGCATTTAACCTAACCTAGGTGCTAAAGTCTGATTTTGTGGTGGCTGTGCTTTAAACTTAAATTATTATAATCCAAATTCAAGTGATGAAGGATTTTGTAAGTCTGACAGTAATTAGTGTTGAGTGCTACTGTAAGGTTAACCCCGCCTGCTTTAAAAGTTTCAAAAGGATTAACAGTTGAAAACTTAAAGTAATCAATTGAAAAGTAATCAGTTTGGAGAAATTTGTCTGTTTTTATCAGATTTACCAATTATCTTGTCCTTTCCTTAGTTTCCAGTAGCCAAAACTTATTTAAAGCTGCTGGAGAGCTAATCATTTTGCATGAATTTGGCTATATTCCCCAACATCAGCTCTCACTATCTTTGATCACAGGCAAGTGATTTTGTCCAGGAATCGTAAAATGAAGGGGAAAAAAACAGAAGAATTGGTTACCTACTGCATTTATTTTGTTATTTTTTAGTAAATACAAATGGCAACGTCCGCTCCGTGACCACAACGCAACCACCGCCTCAAGTGCACAAAACTCCACTGCTAGAGAAAGCGGTGTGTGCATATCCTTGTTGCCTAGTGATGAACGTGACTGAAATGGGATCAGGTAATTTACCCGAGAACAAAAAATTCTAATTTCTGATATTTGCTGGTAGGTGGCATTTAACTGTCAGGACAGCTATGAACTCCCCCTGCAAGTCTGCGCCTCGTCCATTAACAGTATATAGCGGGACAAGTTATCCCTTACTTTTTAGCGTGAGAAATACAAGGTGTGGCGTGAGAGCGTGTGAACTGGTTGAAATGCGTGTGTCTCACAGCGAATGCGTGACACTTGAGAGCCTTGTATTGATGGAGGAGTAATGGAATATAATTACAGTATTTTTTTTTTTTGATTAAATAGCGTTTATGCATTTATACTGTATGCATTTACACTGCTGTTTTTCATACAAATACTTAGGAACCTTATTACATTTTTAGCATGGTATTGAGGTTTTATATTTGTGGTTTTAACTGTTAAAATGATCAGTGGACTATACTGTGGAAGAGCAATGGTTAATTAAAAAAAAAAAACTTAAACAGTCACCATATAAAAATAAGGGTTGCTACAATTTTACAGATATTACTGATTTTGATAATGAACGTAAATCTACATCTGCATCCTAACTCAAGCTACTATCAAATGTTTATTTCTAATAGACACAAACTGTTATATTATTAATATTATTAGGTAACACAAACCTGTTTCTTGATTTGAAACAGTATTACTCATTAAAACATGCAAAACTAAGAAATAATTTTTCTATTAGGATTTTTATTTTGTTAAGGAAAAACGACTGGAAAAAGTGTGAAGAATTCCGAAAACATGAAGTGTTTGTCATGTTCTGACCACAAAGAATTCCATAAAGAACTTTCACAATGTAGCAAAAATCTGCCTTTAAACTTAAAAGAAATAAAAATGTGACATTTATAAAGATAATTATCTATATCGACTGATATGAAAACCCAGACTAGGGCTGGGCCATATCGTCTGAGTACTGACGTAGTTTATATTGTCATATCAACTTGAATTATTTCCGAAGAACAAGGTCCTGTTTTGCATTATATGTCTTCTGTAATTGTCTGTAATTGTAATATGTCTCTCCTCGTTCTTCTACAGCCTGGTTGTGTGGTGGGAATGGACATGGAATGGAGAGCCGGTTTTGGCACGGTGTCCTCTCAACGTGTGGCTCTGATCCAGCTGGCCGTACAGGAACGGGTGTTTCTGTTGGACCTTTGTGCTCACGCCATTAGCCACCACAGCACCACAGTAAACTTCATCAGGGCTCTGCTTTCGGACAAGAACATCCTCAAACTGGGTAGGAAGCCTCAAGACAAATTAAGCCACTGACTGTTTGATGTTCTTCAGATTTCCTATATGGTAATTCTGTCGTCAACTTTGAAAAGCATTGTTGCTTCTATGTGTGTATCTAGGTTATGGGATGTCTGGAGACTTGCGGAGTCTGGTCAGTACGTGGCCTGAGCTCAGGGAAGAGCCAATGAAAATGGAAGGAGTTCTGGACCTGCTTCATGTCCATCAAGAGGTGCTTCTACGACCCCATAGCTAACCACTTCTGATTGGATATTCCTATCCATATTCTGATTTTAGAGTTGACCCCTCTCTCCCCAGCTTCAACGATGCTGGTTAGACAACAAAAGGTGTCGGTCAGTGGAAGTGAGTGAGGGACCAGCAGAGAAGGGCCTGAGTTTGCTAGTACAGCAGGTATTAGGAAAACCACTGAATAAAACCGAACAACTCTCCAACTGGGAACGCCGGCCACTTCGGACCAGCCAACTCCGCTATGCAGGTAACACACAATTCATGAGTGGTGGCATTGTATTTTTTAGCCTTGTCTCATTTTCTTTTGGTGTTTTTATAGCCACTGATGCATACTGCCTGCTAGACGTCTACCTCGTTCTCTCCCGGGACCCGAAGGCATTTGGTTTGCCAGAGGACCTCCGCTCCATTCCCTCGGCCCAACCGGCCAAAAGCCGTGAGGAAAAGAAACCCAAAGAGAAGAGCAAGCAGTCTAAAAGAAGAGAGGTCAGTTCATTGGTCCGCTAGTCTCTGACTGGGCTTTTTATGAGACTGTAGTCCTGAAAATTGCTGTGTTGTCATAGCTACTGTCATAAAATTCAATATAAAAGTAGCTGATGAGAACATGTGGAGTTTTTATGATGTAAAAATGAAGGGATCCAACTAAAAATGTGGCAGGCATTCTAAACATAGTTCAGTTTTGTGAGGTTTTTATATCATTAGTCACTTTGTGAATTATTAGACATTTTCCCATATTTTATAATCTGTCATTTAAAACCACTGCGTATTTGATGTAGAATTTATTATTTTCTTTAAAGGTTTATTTCACTTCCAGAATAACAATTTCCTGATAATTTACTCACCCCCATGTGATTCAAGATGTTTATGTCTTTCTTTCTTCAGTCACAAAGAAATTAAGGTTTTTGAGGAAAGCATTCCAGGATTTTCTCCATATATTGGACTTCAACGGAAATTAGCAGATTGAAGGTCCAAATTGCAGTTTCAGTGCAGCTTCAAAAGGCTCTACACGATCCCAGCCGAGGAATAAGGGTCTTATCCAGCGAAACGATCAGTCATTTTCTTGAAACAATAAAAATGTATATACTTTTTAACCACAAATGCTTGTCTTGCACCAGCCTGACCTCATGCATTATGTTTTTTTGTTGGAAAGGTCACGCGTGACATAGGCAGAAGTACTGACCCAGTGTTTACAAAGCGAACGTGCAAAGAAAGTCAGTCACCCTTTACAAAAAAGGTAAAACAACAATTTTGAAGTTGGAGGAGAAAATGACATTTTTGAACTGAAGTACACAGAAGAACTAACCTCATGAGACCTTTCCGACATGATTACTACTAGTGCACAGAGCATTTGTGGTTAAAAAGTATGTAAATTGAATTTTTTTAGAAAATGACCAATCGTTTCAATAGATAAAACCCTTATTCCTCATCTCTGATCATGTAGAGCTCTTTGAAGCTGCATTGAAACTGTAATTTGGACCTTCAACCCGTTGATACCCATTGAAGTCCACTATATGGAGAAAATCCTGGAATGTTGTCCTCAAAAGCGTACATTTTTTTTTGACTGAGGAATGAAAGACACAAACATCTTGGATCACGTTGGGGTGAGTAAATTATCCGTACATTTTTATTCTGAAAGTAAACTAATCCTTTAAATGTGAACAAATATTTACAATGTACTTGCCCCCTTGTCATCCAAGATATTCATGTCTTTCTTTTTTCAGTTGTAAAGAAATTGTTTTTTGAGGAAAACATTTCAGGATTTCTCTCCATGTAGTGGACTTCTATGGTGCCCCCAAGTTTGAACTTTTATAATGCAGTTTAAATGCAGCTTCAAAGGGCTCTAAATAATCCCAGCCGAGGAAGAAGGGTCTTATCTAGCAAAACGATTGTATATATATTAAATAAATTGTACAAAAAAATTACAATTTATATACTTTTTAACCTCAAATGCTTGTCTTTATCTAGGTCTGCCTGAACTCCAGTTCAAGATGGTTAGGGTATGTTGAAAAACTCCTATTTTGTCCCTCAACTTCAAAATCGTCCTACAACGCTGCCGAAATACCAACCCAGTGTTTGCAAAGTGAACATGCAAAGATGATCAAACACCCTTTACAAGAAAAGGTAAAACAGCCATGTAGGGCGATTGTGAAGTTGGAGGAGAAAACGAGATGGGAGTTTTTCGATATACCCTAACTGTCTTGAACCAGAAAGTCTAGAACCTAGACAAGACGAGCATTTGAGGTTAAAAAGTATATAAAATTGATTTTTTTTTTTTAAGACCCTTCTTCCTCGGCTGGGATCGTTTAGAGCCATTTGAAGCTGCATTTAAACTACATTTTGGAAGTTCAAACTCTGGGCACCATAGAAGTCCACTATATGGAGAAAATGCTGAAATGTTTTCTTCAAAAAAACATAATTTCTTCACGACTGAAGAAAGAAAGACATGAACATCTTGAATGGCAAGGGGGTGAGTACATTATCCATATATTTTTGTTCTGGAAGTGACTACCAAGAAAAATGTGAGTTTTGTGACAAGCCCTGTAATACTGTATGTCCTGCCCTAACCTTTCTCCAATTTCTTGATGCATTATAGTGGATCACAATCTTTAATACAGTTTAGGTTAAAGAAAGGTCAAATAATTTCATCTTCACCAATGATTTTGGAGTGTGTTTCAATCTTAAGGCTCAACAGAAGGCGAATGTGCCCCACTCTGTGGAGGACTGTATAAAGGTGAATTCGGAGTACCAGGGGCCCACCATCACACCGCCAGAGCTGCGAGTGGTCTGCGATAACATGTTGCAGGGTCTGGGACGTTTTTTGCGCTGTCTTGGGGTGGACGTGAAGATGCTGGAAAACACAGATGACCATAAAGTAGCAGCAGAGGTGAGATTGAGTCACTCACCTTTTGGTGACATTTGACATAACCAAAATAGTTTCATTTCATTTTAAAACTGGATAAGTCTTTATGTGATGGTCCCCAGCTATTTCAGATCATTTTTAGAAAGAATAAGCAACTAAAAATCTGAGTAGGCCTCCATGGCATGTGGTGTCCCTCAGGGCTCGGTCATTAGACCTTTGCTGTTTAACCTGTATGTGCCCTAAAAAGGCCAAATAATGCAAAATAATAAATACATACCAAAGTTAGACTTCCAGATCTATGTAATGCTATTGTCAAGTGACTGCAGCCCCATGGAGTTATATACAGTTAAATAAAAACAAAACAGAGGTTGATGTATTTGGCATAGTTTTAGTAGTAATATCAAAGCATAACTAAATCATCCTAGTATTATCTAAAAATAGTTATGGAATTCTTAATATATTAAGATGTAAAGTAAAGTAATGTATATGCGATTGTGTTGTTTTCTCTCCTCCAGCTGGCTCGTGCTGAAGGTCGTGTCATCCTCACCGCAGGCCAGCCATACCAAACAGTAAGTGTGTGTTTGAGTTGTTGAGAGACATGCAAACTGAGCTGTTTTGCATCCTTCTGCCTATATATGGAGTTTGCCTCCATAGGCAGATCAATAAGTTTTAGTACAGAGTCACAATCTGCTTATCAAAAATCATGTGCAGTGATTTTGTGTGTGGTTATGTGTATAGTTACGGTCACAAGTTGGAGAGGGCCGCTGCCTGACTCTGGACTGCTCAGAAAAGGCACGTGACCAGGCTGTGCATGTTCTCAGACATTTCAACGTCCACCTCACCCCTGCAGACATCTTCAGTCGATGCCAGGTCAGTTGTGCATGCTTGTAAAGAAGAGTCTTTTACACTTGTTATCACCAGAACAGAAACCTCTTCCTCTTTAAAAGAAATTCTCACATTTATCAGCTTTTATAAATTTTAAAAGGAAGGGGAAAAAGATGCACAGATACAGATTCTTTACTGATCTCTTGATAGTGGCGTATACCACAAAAAAGTTGCATGGACGCTGCAAACAAACACTAGGAGGCTTTAAGTTGAACAGCCAAGGACAAAAGGATGGAACAAGGTTTGTTTTTTTTAAAGATCTTGCAGGAAATAACCAACCAGTGTTTTGCGTCATGAATTCTGTATGTCGGTATCATTTTGGAATTCCATTGTGACTTTTTTTTTTTCTTCTGATGGAACAGCGAGATACCTTAACATTTGCACTGAAGTACCCTCTGTCTTGAGACATTTGAGTCTTATCTGCAGACGTTAGAGTTGTGAGCCCGGAAGGAAGCTCAAGGAGATAGAGGTCTTCATTGGTGACACTTCTCCTGTGAATCATTAGCTTGATGTGCCACTGCGGTTTTCACTAGAACAAGCACAGGAGGAACTTTCTTCAGGCATTTCCTCTCACATAAGTGATGATCGGAATTCAGACAATGGATATGGATAAGGAAATAAGTAATTACCGGAGGGATACCAAAATAACAGGAGACAAACAGAAGGAAAGAGTAAAGACAAAAAAGTACATAGTCATCATTAGAGATGCACGAATATGGTTTTTAGGATGTCAGTATATGGTTGGTTTTCTATGATAGGCTCTTAAATCATAAGTAAGATTGGTTTGAAGCCTCAAAACACACCTTTGTCCAAAAAAACACATGGCATGTGGTGTTCCTCAGGGCTCAGTCATTGGACCTTTGCTATTTAATCTGTATTTGCCCAAACAAGGTTAAATAACGTTTACAGCAAGATCAACCAAGCACTATTGTTGCTAGCATATTCTTTGTGGTTGCTGGCTAATTGCTTGCGAGTTCAAGTCAAAAATGTTTCTATGATGGGCTAAAATCATAACAGAGATAGCTTTGAAATATCATAACTCTCCTCACTCCATAAAACCACATGGCATGTGGTGTCCCTCAGGGCTCGATCATTGGACCTTTGGTATTTAACCTGTATATGCCCAAATTAGTATAAATAATGCAAGAAAACAGAAGAACATACCATAGGTAGCCAGCCAGATCTACCTAGTGCTTTTGTTGATAGGGTATTCTTGGTGGTTGCTGGCTAGTTGCTTACTAGTTCAAGTGAAAAATGTTTCTGTGATAGGCTGAAGTCATTAATGAGATCGCTCATATTGACAATTTTGACCAACCTTACAACACACCTTTGTCCAGAAAACCACATGGCATGTGGTGTTCCTCAGGGCTCGATCATTGGACCATTGCAGGTTTAACCTGTATATGTTAAAACAAGGCTGAAGACTAAAATCATAAAAGAGATTGCTTTGAAACATTACAACACGCCTATCTCCACAAAACCACATGGCGTGGTGTTCATCAGGGCTCGATCATTGGACCTGTGCTTTTTTACGGGTATATGTCCAAACTAGGTTAATAATGCAACATAACAGAAGAGTGTATCATGGGTAGAAGATATACCAACCACTGTTGTTGCTAGGGTTTTCTTGGTGGTTGCTGGCTAATTGCTTGCGAGTTCAAGTCAAAAATGTTTCTATGATAGGCTAAAGTCATTAGTGAGATCACTTTGAAACATTACAACACATCTTTGTTCAGATAACCACATGGAATGTGGTGTTCCTCAGGGCTCGGTCATTGGACCTTTGCTATTTAATGCCCAAACAAGGCTAAATAATGCAACATAACAAGAGCTCACCATGAATAGGCACCCAGATATACCAAGCATGGTTGTTGCTAGGGTATTCTTCGTGGTTGCTGGCTAATTGCTTGCTAGTTCAAGTGAAAAATGTTTCTATGATAGGCTAAAGTCATTAATGAGATCACTAATATTGACAATTTTGACCAACATTACAACACACCTTTGTCCAGAAAACCACATGGCATGTGGTGTTCCTCAGGGCTCGACCATTGGACCATTGCTGTTTAACCTGTATATGCTAAAACAAGGCTAAAGACTAAACTCATTAAAGAGATTGCTTTGAAACATTACAACACGCCTATCTCCACAAAACCACATGGCGTGGTGTTCATCAGGGCTCGATCATTGGACCTTTGCTTTTTTACCGGTATATGCCCAAACTAGGTTAATAATGCAACATAACAGAAGAGTATATCATGGGTAGAAGATATACCAACCACTGTTGTTGTTAGGGTATTCTTGGTGGTTGCTGGCTAATTGCTTACTAGTTCAAGTCAAAAATGTTTCTATGATAGGCTAAAGTCATTAGTGAGATCACTTTGAAACATTACAACACATCTTTGTTCAGATAACCACTTGGAATGTGGTGTTCCTCAGGGCTCGGTCATTGGACCTTTGCTATTTAATGCCCAAACAAGGCTAAATAATGCAACATAACAAGAGCATACCATGGATGGGCACCCAGATATACCAAGCACGGTTGTTGCTAGGGTATTCTTGGTGGTTGCTGGCTAATTGCTTACTAGTTCAAGTCAAACATGTTTCTATAATAGGCTAAAGTCATAAGTGAGATCACTTTAAAACATCACAACACATTTTTGTACAGGAAACCACATGGCATGTGGTGTTCCTCAGGGCTCTATCATTGGACCTTTGCTGTTTAATTTGTTTATGCTCAAACAAGGCTAAATAATGCAAAATAACAGAAGCACTGTTGTTGCTGGTGTATTCTTGGTGGTTGCTAACTAATTGCTTACTATTTCAGTTAAAAAAATGTTTCCATGATAGGCTAAAATCATAACAGAGATAGCTTTGAAATATCAGCACTCCACAAAACCACATAGCATGTGGTGTCTCTCAGGGCTCGATCATTAGACCTTTGCTGTTTGACCTTTGTATGCCCAAACTAGGATAAATAATGCAAGATAACCTTTTGTTGCTAGGGTATTCTTGGTAGTTGCTGGCTAAATGCTTACTAGTTCAAGTAAAAAATGTTTTTATGATAGGCTAAAGTCATAAGTGAGATCACTTTGAAACATTACAGCACACCTTTGTCCAGAAAACCATGTAGCATGTGGTGTTCCTCAAGTCTCGATCATTGGACCTTTGCTGTTTAACCTGTATATGTCCAAACTAGGATTAATAATGCAAGATAACAAAAGAACATACCATAGGTATCCAGCCAGATCTACCTATAGCGCTTTTATTGCTAGGGTATTCTTTGTGGTTGCTGGCTAATTGCTAAAGTCATAAGTGAGATAACTTTGAAACATCACAACACACCTTTGTCCAGAAAACCACGTGGCATGTGGTGTTCCTCAGGGCTCGATCATTGGACCTTTGCTGTTTAATTTGTATATGCTCAAACAAGGCTAAATAATACAACATAACAGAAGAGCGTACACTGTAAAAACAATTTGTTGAGTCAACTTAAAATAATTTGTTACCTGGCTGCCTTCAAATTTTTATTTCAGTCAACTCCAAAAAAGTTTATTTAACTTGAAATGTTAAGTTATGCTAAGTGACAACTTAGATATTTGAATTAATTCAGCTTAAAAATTTAAGGCAGCTGGGTTACTTACCCAGCTTTTAAGTTTAACAAACACAAATATCTTAGTTGTTACTTAGTACAGCTTAATATTTCAAGTTGACTAAACTTATTTGAGTTGACTGAACTTAAAATTTTAAGGCAGCAGGGTAACAAATTATTTTAAGCTGACTCAACAAATTGTGTTTTTTGTTTTTTACAGTGTACCATGGGTAGACAGCCACATCTACAGAGCACTGTTGTTGCTAGAGTGTTCTTGGTGGTTGCTGGCTAATTGTTTACTAGTTCAAGTCAAAAAATGTTTCTATGATAGACTAAAATCATAAAAGAGATTGCTTTGAAACATCGCAACATACCTTTTTTTTAGAAAACCACATGGCATGTGGTGTCCCCCAGGGCTCGGTCATTGGACCTTTGCTATTTAATCTATATATCCCCAAACAAGGCTAAATAATGCAACATAACAGAAGAGCATACCATAGGTAGGCAGCAAGATCTACTTAGCGCTATTGTTACTAGGGTACTAGTTCATGTCAAAAGAGTTTCTGTGACAGGCTAAAAGATTGCTTAGAAACACCACAATACAACCTTCCCCAGAAAACCACAATTTAAGGTGTCATAGCACAAACATGATGGGTTATGTGTTGAAATTTTGTTAAGAAGTTTGTTATAAATATGAGCAGTAGTAAAAGTGATGCAAACACAGCTCAAAACCATAATATTGGATAATACCAATGAGATGAGGTGAATAAGTAAAAGGGTGATGGGAAAGGAGACTGTGAGAAGAAAGGCAGCCCTGCAAGAGAGGACAGGCAGAAAGATGTAGTGAGAGATAACAGAGAAAAACAAAGGGAGAGACAGTCTAGGGTGTGAGACAAAGGGAGAGATGGAGGCAGATATGCGCTTGACTCATTCCTGCTGTAATACCTGATCTCCATTAGAGCTGCACCTCCGGCTCCACTGCAGGTCTACAGTTGTTTATTACCTGTGATTTTAGGATTCAAGAGCCTTTAGTGGCAGAGTTAACAGGTTAATGGGTTAACATTGCTAGTAAGATTTTTAAAATGATTTTAAAGAATCTCTTGTGCTCAGCGAGGCTGCATTTATGTCGAAGTATGAAATGTAAAAAATACAAAATAGCAGTTTTGTATTTGAACATATTTTAAAATGTATATGAGGGGAAAAAGTGATGCAGCAAGTTTGAATATGCAAAAGTGTGGGAATTGAAAGCTGTTTTCAATGAACGATGACCTAGATTTTGGTCTGGTCCTCATGTAGACTTATATAAAGACTTGGAATGTAGTGCACAATGTAGTGCCATTTGTTCATTTTTGGAGCTCGACGTTATTTATCTCCATGCGCTGTCATTGTAAAGAAAAAATCAGCATGGGAAATAGTCATGTGGGTTTGGAACAACGTGACGGTGAGTAAATGATGACAGAATTTTAATTCTCCCTAAACTATACCTTTACTAATTCTTGGCACGGCCTATTATTATTTATGTCATAACCATTAAGTTGTTGATGTGACATCCTGAAAACTCAGTGACTACGCAATTCTGCATGTATCATATGCCACACACCTCTTAACAGTCAAAACAGTTTCTACCACACCAAGTTCACACCTACAGCCAGCGAGGACAGGAGAGCACAGAGCTCTAGTCCAGACGTGGGTCGTCTGAGCTCCACATGGGTGGTGGTTTCCCCAAATGTTTCAATTTTGTGGCCACCTACCTTTCCTGAGCGGGTGGCCGTCGGCTCCCGTCCTGATCTGTCGCATTCCACCATTTGTTGCTCGAGGTTTCATCCACCTCTGTGTGTTTGTCGAACAAAATGTACAGCAAAATGTTCTAGAAAACAGAACGTCTGCATTTTTAAGGTCTGAATGAGAAGCACACTTTGGAATGTGATGGTGAGGTTGAAATAAAGACTGTATGATAACAGGAAAAATGGAGGTGAACCCCCAGGGCTGGTATGTGGAAGCCCACCCATGCTAAGTTAACCCTTTTGTTATCTGATTGTAAAGTTCTTTGATTAACAGTGACTTGCCCCCCCGGCTGAGGGACATTCCTGGAGCCCCCTGTGTGGCCCATTGATACTCATTGCCAATCATTAACCTCTCCCCTGCCCGTCCCGCCATAATCCTCTCTCTTTCTCTGTCTCTCAGTCTATCTCTCTCTTTCTTTCTCTGTCACTGCTTTATCAATGCCTCTTCCTGTGAATTCCTCTCTGTCCACACCAGGTTTAAGTCAGGATCAGGGCTAAGCTGAGTTCAAATGTGTCATCACACTAACTAGAGCACTAAATGGATTAGACGTCCGACTCGAGCCGGTAGAATGTAACTTGTCAGTAACATATTCATTTAAAATGACTGTTAACACTTTTAATACAGACATATAGTCCTAGTCAAAAGTTTGGACACACCTAGTCAATCTTTATTATGAGTATTTCCCACATTTTTTAAATCATAGTGAAGTCATCAAATCTATGAAATCAAATCTTTTCTATATTTCAGCTGTACTGAAAATACTTTTAATACTTTTATTTAATAAAATATGAATTAAAATGTCAAAATTATAAATATTCAATCACAATAAAAACATAACATAATAGAAACGATTGATCAAAAAACATGAGATTTGAAAATGAAAAAATAGAGTTATCTGTTTTAGCAAATTATTTTTGTTATGTTAAAGTACAATTAAAGATGATTTATTACTAATACATAATAATAATAATAATCATAATAATAATATATAATATAATATAATATAAAATAAATTATATATATATATTATAAAAAAATAAAATAGTACATTCCCACTGTAGAACATATAACTATATAATATATATATTAAATAATCTATTATAGAAATGTTATTTTATATATATATATATATATATTTATATATAAATATATATGTGTGTGTGTGTGTGTGTGTATATGTGTATATATATATATATATATATATATATATATATATATATATATACATATATATATATATATATATATATATATATATATATATATATATATATATATATATATATATATATATATATATATATATATATATATATATATATATATATATATATATATATATACATATACATATACATATATGTATATATACATATGTATGTATGTATGTACTTATCTATCTATATATAACTATATAATATATATAAAACAATGTATTATAGGAATGTTATTGTATGTATGTGTGTATATATGTATGTATGTATATATATACAGTGGGTACGGAAAGTATTCAGACCCCCTTAAATTTTTCACTCTTTGTTATATTGCAGCCATTTGCTAAAATCATTTAAGTTCTTTTTTTTTCCTCATTAATGTACACACAGCACCCCATATTGACAGTAAAACACAGAATTGTTGACATTTTTGCAGATTTATTAAAAAAGAAAAACTGAAATATCACATGGTCCTAAGTATTCAGACCCTTTGCTCAGTATTTAGTAGAAGCACCCTTTTGATCTAATACAGCCATGAGTCTTTTTGGGAAAGATGCAACAAGTTTTTCACACCTGGATTTGGGGATCCTCTGCCATTCCTCCTTGCAGATCCTCTCCAGTTCTGACAGGCTGGATGGTAAACGTTGGTGGACAGCCATTTTTAGGTCTCTCCAGAGATGCTCAATTGGGTTTAAGTCAGGGCTCTGGCTGGGCCATTCAAGAACAGTCACGGAGTTGTTGTGAAGCCACTCTTTCGTTATTTTAGCTGTGTGCTTAGGGTCACTGTCTTGTTGGAATGTAAACCTTCACCCCAGTCTGAGGTCCTGTGCACTCTGGAGAAGGTTTTCGTCCAGGATATCCATGTACTTGGCCGCATTCATCTTTCCCTCGATTGCAACCAGTCGTCCTGCAGCTGAAAAACACCCCCACAGCATGATGCTGCCACCACCATGCTTCACTGTTGGGACTGTATTGGACAGGTGATGAGCAGTGCCTGGTTTTCTCCACACATACCGCTTAGAATTAAGGCCAAAAAGCTCTATCTTGGTCTCATCGAACCAGAGAATCTTATTTCTCACCATCTTGGAGTCCTTTAGGTGTTTTTTAGCAAACTCCATGAGGAGAGGCTTCCGTCGGGCCACTCTGCCATAAAGCCCCGACTGGTGGAGGGCTGCAGTGATGGTTGACTTTCTACAACTTTCTCCCATCTCCCGACTGCATCTCAGGAGCTCAGCCACAGTGATCTTTGGGTTCTTCTTTACCTCTCTCACCAAGGCTCTTCTCTTCCGATAGCTCAGTTTGGCCGGACAGCCAGCTCTAGGAAGGGTTCTGGTCGTCCCAAACGTCTTCCATTTAAGGATTATGGAGGCCACTGTGCTCTTAGGAACTTTAAGTGCAGCAGAAATTTTTTTGTAACCTTGGCCAGATCTGTGCCTTGCCACAATTCTGTCTCTGAGCTCTTCAGGCAGTTCCTTTGACCTCATGATTCTCATTTGCTCTGACATGCACTGTGAGCTGTAAGGTCTTATATAGACAGGTGTGTGGCCTTCCTAATCAAGTCCAATCAGTATAATCAAACACAGCTGGACTCAAATGAAGATGTAGAACCATCTCAAGGATGATCAGAAGAAATGGACAGCACCTGAGTTAAATATATGAGTGTCACAGCAAAGGGTCTGAATACTTAGGACCATGTGATATTTCAGTTTTTCTTTTTTAATAAATCTGCAAAAATGTCAACAATTCTGTGTTTTTCTGTCAGTATGGGGTGCTGTGTGTACATTAATGAGGAAAAAAAATGAACTTAAATGATTTTAGCAAATGGCTGCAATATAACAAAGAGTGAAAAATTTAAGGGGGTCTGAATACTTTCCGTACCCACTGTGTGTATATATATATATATATATATATATATATATGTATGTATTTATGTATGTATGTATGTATGTACTTATCTATCTATATATAACTATATAATATATATAAAACAATGTATTATAGGAATGTTATTGTATGTATGTGTGTATATATATATATATATATATATATATATATATATATATAACCAATAAAAATGATCTATAATAGAAATAAGTTCTTTATTATATATATAATAAATAATAACAAATAATATATATATCTCTACACACACACACACACACACACACACACACACACACACACACACACACACTTTTTTTTCAGAAATTACTCACAAAATAGCAAGGATGCATTAAATAATAATTTATAATGCTAAACAAAAAAAAGGATGTTTTAAATAAATGCTGTTCTTTATACTCGTTCTAGTCACCAAAGGCTCCTGGGAATAAAAATCATTACAGTTTCCACAAAAATATGAAGCAGCACAATTATCATGTGACACTGAAGACTGGAGTAATGATGCTGATTTCACAATATTACCATTTTTCCTGTGTTTAGAAATGCGGCCTTGGTAAGCATAAGAGATAAGTACATTAAAAAAATTGTTAGGGTATTCTGGGTTGGTAAGTCAATAGAGCGATATTCTGGTCCCCCAAAATGTTTTGAATTCTTTCATGCACTTAAATTATAAGCAATAATAACAGCAATGCTTGCTTCAGCAAGAACCACTAATTATTTTGGTCACATGGTTATGATTCCTTGAAATCAACACCATGTTCTTCATATCTCGTACCACTCCTCTGTCTGGTATCCAGTCATACAGTAATTCCTCACACATTACCGTGTTACTTATATCATTCCATTTGGCCAATACTTGATCCCTGCCATTTCTCTGGGAAACGTTCTGCAAATGTGTCTCCACCGATGTGGCATCCAAACCACGGAGACAGACTTTCTAAGTTTACTTGATCAGCTTCATACAGCAGCATCAGATGACTCCCGACCCTTTATTTAGACATGAGACTCGCAGGTTCTTGATATCACAGATGCTGCCGTAGCACTAGCGCAAGACTTCCCACGATACCGTTGAGGGGAGATTTTGGGGGGTGAACAGGAACCGAAACAGCGTGAGAATGTATAAGGAGAGAGAGGAAGAGAAAGAGCTAGAGGGTGTTTGAAAGAAGGATTTCTGACTCTTTGATCTACAAGAAGGCTGAGAAAAAGGGAAGAAAATGAAAAGACAGGAGAACTTTGAGGTTCTGCAGCAGAGCAAGTGTGCAAAACACTCTTGGCTGATTGATCGTATTTCCGTTCCTTTTTTCTCTTGGCACATTTAACCCCATTGTTTTATTTGTGGTCTAAACCATACGAAGCACTTGATTAAAGTCACATGAAGTCAAAGTGTGCCCTATTTAATGTCTTAAAGGAACAGTTCACAGAAAAAGAACAGTTCTGTCATCATGTGTCATTCCAGTCCTGTACAACTGTGTCTTCTGTAAAACGCGAAACAAGACATTCCAAGAATGTCCAAGCTGCCCTTTTCCATACAGTTAAAGTGAATGGTGACTGCAGCTCTTGTGTGTTCGATTTTCTGTTAATAATTTACAAATCTACCACTTCGGAAGACAAAAATGTAAAGTATTTAAGTGGACTACTTTACAATGCTTTTATTGCACACATTTGTGTCCTTTTTGGAGCCTGACAGTCCCAGGTCCCGATCCATTTTTTACTTCATGAAGACAGCAGCATGAACATTACTCAGTTTCTCATTTTGTGTTTCACCAAAGAACAAGTCAAGGCACAAAAGTGACTTTTTATGTCATTTGAAAATAGTGTGTGAATTTAATGTGTTGTTCGCCCGGTAATGGCATTTGTCATTGTTTTTGGTTAAAAAATGTACTTATTTCCTTATGACTGTAAGATTATTTAGTGACAAATTTGTGGCAGAGTCTTTAGACTTCATTTTAGTCAATTTCATTTAATTCGATTTAATTTGAGTTAATGACGGCATGTAGATTTTATTTACTTGCCAGAAGTAGGGCCTTATGAAATCAGTTTTTTCAATTTTTTCCTAATTCTTTTTCATTTTTCTAGACATTTTTCTAATGGTTAAATTACACTTTATAAATCAAAAAGCATGTATGTATGTAATTGAAATTATGAAAGTTACACAATTTAACAGCAATTTATTAAGAGTTAAAAAAAAACTACTTTTTTAAGGACCAGTTAAATGCTTTAATTTTTTCCCCCTCAAATTCAGTTTTATTTTTTTGTGAAACTGCGAGTTTTCCATTAATTTTATGGGTTCTATTTTAATGTTTTCATTAAATTTAATTATGAAAAGCTTTTCTCATTTATTTTTATAAAGATAATAATATACTATTATTTTATTTATTTCTTCTTTTTTTTCAAAAATACTGTGTTGTGTAGTTAGATTTTTCTGGTAAATAAATTCTGGTAAACATTTTTTTTTGCTAAAATAATGTTTTAATAATAATTTTATTAGTAGTAGTACTTTTGCCATAATTACATTAAGTAATTACATTAAAGGAGAAGTCCACTTCCAGAACAACAATTTTCAAGTAATTTTCTCACCCCCTTGTCATCCAAGATGTTCATGTCTTTCTTTCTTCAGTCGTAAAGAAATTATGTTTTTTGAGGAAAACATTTCTGCATTTTTCTCCATATAATGGACTGCTATGGTGCCCTGAGTTTAAACTTCCAAAAGGCAGATTATGTGGCTTCAAACGATCACAAATGTGGTTGTAAACGATATTCTCAAACGCTCGTCTTGTCTTGCTCTCCCTGAACTCTGTGTATTCTGGCTCAACAGTTAGGGTATGTCAAAAAACTCTGACCGTATTTTCTCCCTCAACTTTTTTATCATTTCAAAATCATCCTACATCATTGCAGAAGTTCCGACCCAGTCTTTGCGAAGTGAACATGCAAAGAAGATCAAACGCCCTTAACAAAAAAGGTAAAACGGCGATACAGGACGATTTTGAAGTTGAGGGAGAACATGAGATGAGAGGGTTTTTTTACCCTAACTGTCATGAATCGGAACAAAACAGTCCAGGCAGAGTAAGACTAGATGAGCGTTTGGCATTTAAAAGTATAGAAATTGTATTATTATTTTTTTAAAATAACCGATCGTTTTGCTAGATAAGACCCTTCTTCATCGGCTGGGATCGTTTACAACCGCATTTGAGATCATTTGAAGCTGCATTTACACTGCATTTGGCACCATATCAGTCCATTATATGGGGAAAAATGCTTTGAATGAAGAAAGAAAGACATGACAAGGGGGTGAGTAAATTATTTGTAAATTGTTGTTTTGGAAGTGGAGTTCTCCTTTAAGTAATATATTTCTGTCAGAGTTTCTTCAAGTTAAGCCAAACTTTTATTTTGACAGTTTGCTGTGAAGACTTTTAAACTGCCCCTATTATGGATTATGAAAGGTTCATATTTTGGTTTTGGGAGTCCCCAACAACAGGTTGACATGCATGCAAGGTCAAAAAACACTTTTGTTGTCTTACATGCATTTATTTTCACAATGACTTATTGGCACAATGACTCCCAAACATTTTCTCCTTTGCGTGATTCTAATCTGCGGTGATTGGTCCAGTCTGTTGTGATTGGTCTACTGCGTGCAGTGCATGTTGGAAGCAGAACGCCCATCACCATTACATTAAACACCCAACCAGCCGTGGTATATGCCTTAACCCAATGCCGAAACGTATTGATAAAGCACTGCAGTTTGTACATCAGCGTATTGCTCTATTCTCTGTCATAACTGCAAGTAATAACAATAACAAACATTCACTACTGTCATATAGAAACACTTTGCAACATCCAATACTGTAAATCTGTAAACCAACCCTGCTTTTTTTCTTTCTGAACATATCGACTTGGAAATACGGCACATTACAGAAGTGCAGTGGGTTGCGGATAGTTTCATTTTCATGAAAGTATGAAACTCAGTTTAGGTCAGAGAGTTCAAAAACAGGCATGTCGTCTTAGTTGTCGTTTTCCCGCTTTACCCCGACCCCTGCCTGTAGGGCAAGAAGGAAAGGGAAAAGGAGGGAGAGAGCGAGAGAGAGGAGATGAGAGCAGGGAGACATTCCTCAGACATGCCAAGACATTCCGAGGGAAACCATCCCAAATATTTCCCACTGCGATCCGCACTGTGTGTGTGCCTATGAGTGTATGACTCCCGTTTCTGGGGCCAATCTGACAAACTGACTGACAGGCTGTCTGCACCGAAGCACACGAGATGTGTGTGTGGGAAAGTGCAAGTGAGAAAGTCAATGTGAGAATAATTGAATCTGCACTTGTTGGAGAGACTGAAAGACGAGGAGGGGGGGAGAAGGGTCATGTAAAGCACGTCTTTTAAAAGGCACAGGAAACTTTTTCGATTATCGCTCTTTTTCTACCTCATCCAGGCTACTCTTATGCAGCTACATTTTAGACTCAGCTTATTATGACCAAGATTGCTCATGTAAAGTGACCAGCCAGAGTTAGTTTTGTTTAGCATGCAGCTCAGGAGAGAGTTTTACTGAATTAGGTTATTCCACCATAATCAGCTTGCAGTTTATTATTTCATGGATTTGTAGACTGGGGTCCGTGGGAGGCCACAAAAAAGCAAAATGTAAGGCTTTTAGATCTGTCAAGGTTAATTTAGTTTAAATAAGATATTAATTAATTATGTTTAATACATGCTTCTTGACAAATATATTTAATACATGCTTCATGAAATCATGACACTCTGATAGTGGGGAGAAAAGTATAATGTAAATATAAAGTAAATGTTCTCCAGAGAAAAAAAAAAAAAAAAAAAAAACCTTATTATTTGCTGGTCAGTATTTATGTTTTTATTATTAATTTTATTACATTTTTATTAATAATTAATTTAATAATGAATTAATTGTATTAATTTATAATAATTTATTAATGGCTATATACTATACAATATAGTATTTATACTTTTACTTAAATCACATTTAATTTAATGTGTTACTTGGTGTTTATTTGTATTAATTTACTAGCAGTCTCTGAGTAAAAATTGTTTTACCACCTAATGTATTTTTTATACATGAATACATATCTTTGCACATACAAATATATAGATTTAATATATAGATAAGGTATATAGACTAATTTTATTATTCATTTTTATTTTATTATATTTGTAATGCAATTTTTTTATTATTATTATTATTATTATTATTATTATTATTATTAATAATAATAATAATAAATAATATTTATTATGAATTAATTTATCAATTTACATCATGGCTCATACTTAATATTTTCTCAAACTTTGTAAATAGGCCTTTAACATTTAACAAATTTATATAGGTTTGTTGCCTTAAAATGTTACTTTTCCATATTATATTATGTATTTATGTAAAGGGAATCATGATATTTGGGGCTTATTAAAAAAAAAACGTGTAAAGAGGTCCTATTATGCTCTTTTACGAAGTCTTGATTTTGTTTTGGGGGTGTACTAGAACATGGTTCGAAGCATTATTTTTAACATAATTTTACGTTATTACAATACGTTTCTCAGAGCCTGGCACATATGGCTCAATTAGTTCCGGGTTTAATGAAGGCCTGCCTTCCGAAAAATGAAATGCGTTGTGATTGGTTAACTCTCCCACTGTGTTGCGATTGGCGAACAGATTAGACGGTGTTTTAGTACTGCCACGCCCCTTGTCAAAGAAGCTAGCTAGATTAAAGTGATTCTTACATTTTTAAAAACATCGATTTGCTACAGGAGACCTTTATTAACCCCCTGGAGCCATGTGAGGCAATTTTATATTGTGGATGGATGCATATTATTAGACTTGTTTTGGACTGATGAAGAGAAATACCTGTCTATGCTGTTCTAATGCTTGGAAGTGCCAGGATAAATTTTAATATAACTCTGATTGCATGCGTCTGAAAGAAGTCAGTCATATACACCTAGGATGCATGGAGGGTGAGTAAATAATACGCTACAGTAGTGTTGGGTCCTATCCGAATACATGATATTACGTGCTAATGTAGTTAGTTATTTACATACTTAGTTTCATTGCCTGAAAGCAGCTCTGGCATAATGCTAAAAGCATCAACATTATCAAAGAACATCATCACGGATCAGCCTAGCCTATTCTAGTGCAAGTTTATGCATTTAAAAAAAACACTTGCGTTATAAGTGAAGCTATCTACACTGTATGATGAATAAATGTCTTACCACACACTGCACACGTCGGCAGCGCGTTACTGCTCTAAAGCGGCCACTCTAGTCAATGCTTGTGTTTATACACGCCACACTGCCGCTTATTGAAGCGGTTCTCCGCACTGCATAGCTAAATTTAGGCTAATCCCCCACCTCCTCCCTACCCTTCCTCCAACAATTTGAATTTCTGTGGGCTGGATTTATTTTAATGATATTCTAATGGACCGCGTTGTGACATCATTGCACGCGGAAAACAAACGCTGTAGTCCAAAGGAGCCGTTCGTTGTAGTTCTTGAAAAGGGATTTTTTTTAAAAATGAAATATCTCCTTTTGGAGTGGACTTTGAGATTTGTAACTTTGTAGATCTTTTTTATGCCCAAAGATACACACCACACACTTACTAAAGTTCAAAAGCATAATAGCACCCCTTTAAAAACCTTAGTCTAGTTGACTTGCTACTAGGTACTTCAAACTAAAATATTTAATGCTACAAGCTGGGTTTTCATCCAAACCTATGGACAAAACTGCAATATCACATAAGACTAATTGCGCATAAGCACCGTTTCCGAGTCAAAAAGAACAAAATCGTCACTTCCTGATAAACTGGCATGAAATATCCCAAGAAAAGTATGAGAAGCCACTGAATATGATAATTTTCATATATAATAAATTACTTGCATCTCAGAGCAAGCAGACGAAACATGGTAAATGCGGTTATTGCTTTCAGAGGTGGATGCCTGCTGTTTGGGAACACAGTCGTGTAAGACAGTTCTGGGAAGCAATTATACAGAAATATTTTGACGACAGACTTTAAGAATGACCATGGGCGACATTTCAAATGCTGTGCAATGAGATGGGTCTGCTGGTTAGTCAGGTTATGCCGTCCCATAACGCAAAGTCACATGACTTTGATGTGTGTGGAGGCATTTATTCAGCAAATGCATTTCCATCTCCCATTATTCGCATTAACCCTTTATCGCACAAGCCAAAAAACACTTCATTAGCAAAATTTTTTTTTGCTAATTAAGGGATATTCTTTTTGAAATCTGGTGTCTTCATCAGTCGTTTCTGATGCAATACTTGAAAATCCACATAAAAACAGGTTGAAAACATAGCTACCACCCTGGAAAACTAGTGATTAGTTATTACTCAAAAGTAATTATCAAACTGGTATCTTGTACATAGGCTTTGTTTCCAGACAGACTTAAGTGTGTTTCAGCAAACTCTCGTCAGTTTCGTGAGAAACACATTTATCGTCAGTAAACGTAATGCGGGTGATCTGAAGGCGTTGTGTCAGTGGAAATCTAAACTCAGTTTAACTTGTCAAGATTATCTTACACCTTTTCCCCCAGTAAACCGTTGCAGAACGTTGTGGTTTGGCTAACCTCATCCAGCTTTCACACCCCGGATGTGTCATATTTTGGCGGAAAGAGTTGCAAACTTGCACTTCTGTCTGTGTGTCCGGTGCAAGGGGTCAGTCTGTGAGCACAGAGGGTCAGGGTATCCAACGTGTGTGTGTGTGCTTGTATTCGAAATGTATAATAGGAGCGTATTTCCTGTTGGCACCCCCGGTTGCTCTCGCTCTCTGGGTCTGCGATTAGCTGCGGTGAGGAATCTGTAGCACCCGGCAGCTGGAATGTCCTGTTTGCCTAGATCTGTTTGTGCTTTCTGCGCGCTGTGTTTTGATTGGCCTGACTGGCACTGGTGTGTATGTGTGTGTCTGTAACGCAACGCAGAGCCTCTCTGTTTGATGTGAGCCATTGTGTCAGAGCCAAGCTGCTTCCTGCTACTGCTGAGAGAAAGACAGCGAGGGACCCTTACTTAGACTTTTCCTAAATATACTTTTAAATGGTGCGTAATTTCCGTATTTTGCGCCGATCTCACGGCGCACACACACAGCTGCCTCTGTCCGTGTCGCAGGGTATTAAAGAAATAATCTGGGTTATTTTCAACTTCATGTCTGTGGACAACATCTGTGGTATGGCGTCCGTTAGCACAAATGATAACATTGACTCTTTCATTAATAAATCCACTATATCCAATAAGTCCACTTTCAAAACAAAAATTTACAGATAATTTACTGACCCCCTTGTCATCCAAGATGTACGTGTCTATCTTTCTTTAGTCGATATGAAATTATGTTTCTTGAGGAAAATGTTTCAGGATTTTTCTCCATATAATGGACTTCTATGGTGCCCCCAAGTTTGAACTTCTAAAATGCAGTTTAAATGTGGCTTCAAAGAGCTCTAAATGATCCCAGCCGAGGAAGAACGGTCTCATCTAGCGAAGCAATCGGTCACTTTCAAAACAAATTGACAATTTATATACTTTTTAACCTCAAATGCTCGTCTTGTCTTGTCTCTGCGATGCGCATGTGTAGGCTGTGTAATCCGGGTCAATACAGTTAGGGTATGTCGAAATACTCCTGTCCCGTTTTCTTTTTCAACGTCAAAAAACACTTAGTGTGAGCGTAAAAACTTTTTTGCAAATTAAGGGATTTTCTTTTTGAAATCTGGTGTCTTCATCACTTGTTTCTGATGCAATACTTCAAAATGCACATAAGGTTGAAAACATAGCTACCACCCTGGAAAACTAGTGATTAGTTATTACTCAAAAGTTTACTACGTCACTCTTTTATCTTTTTTTTGAGAAGGCCGTTTGATCTTCTTTGCATGCTCACTTTGTAAACACTGTGTCGGTACTTCTGCAGCGATGAGAAAACGATATGGGAGTTTTTTTTGACACACCCTAACTGTATTGAGGTTAAAAAGTATATAAACTGTCCATTCGTTTTGAAAATGAGGATTGCAAGGCGATTTTTGAAGTTGGAGGAGACGCCCTTTAACGACCCACAGACCCTTTAATGAAAACTTACAATCTTTAGAGTAAACTGACCAAATATAATGATGTCAGTAAATCTCTAGTAGGAGTTTCTTAGAGCATAAAACATGCCACTTCCTGTTGCCAGCAGATGGCACTATGACTATAACTGATTATGGGCATGGGCATGTGTTCATGGTGAAACAACAAAGTTTGTCAGGCCACCACGGACACGCCCTTCAACGAAAACTG
Organism: Labeo rohita; assembly: GCF_022985175.1. Taxonomy (NCBI): domain Eukaryota; kingdom Metazoa; phylum Chordata; class Actinopteri; order Cypriniformes; family Cyprinidae; genus Labeo; species Labeo rohita. The sequence goes on from NC_066878.1 coordinate 17,727,485, forward strand.
TAGATCTTTGCAATTTATCACAAAGGGATTTAGATTAGACTGACCAAATTTGGTGTTGATCTGTTTAAATCTCTAGGAGTAGTTTGTTTAAATACGCCTGAAAAATGGCACAAATCTTGCCAAGAAAATTCATCTTTCTGTTGCACTTTGAACTTCGTACCAGCTGACTTTTTTTGTAGGTACTGGTGTGTTACATTTGTCCACCGAATTTCGTACATGCATGTGAAACATAGCTCGAGGGGCACTTCGTTGAAATTTGTGTGTGAAAGTGGTGTTCCGTTGTCGCTGTACCGTTGATCCCTATTTGGTGTTCATACTCAACTGCTGTATCCTACTGTAACAGAAGGGGATCACTTCTACATTATATTGTAGCACCATCACATCATTGCGTATTTGTACAAATTCAAAGTCTCATTGACTTTCTTGTATTGGAAAAGATTGTTAATTTCACTTCAGGCCATCCGAGATGTAGGTGACTCTTTTTCCTCAGTAAAACAGTAAAGAATATTTTTAGCTGGAACTAGTGTTGTTTTTGGCGGCCTGTTTTAATTTTAATTTTAGTCTAGTCTTTGTGTGAAGCTGTCATCTTAGTTTTTATCAGTTTTAGTCACGTTCATACTCTTTTTAGTCTAGTCAAGTTTCAGTCGACTAAAAGTCTGAGCATTTTAGTCTTATTTTAGTCAGAATTATCCATGACTATTTTCGTCTAGTTTTAGTCAATGAAAATGTTATTGTAGTCTGACAAAAGTAGCTACAGTATTTGGCCAACAAGGGATGCTTAGCAGTGTTAGGTTACTTCCAAAATGTAATACATTATATATTACTAGTTACTGTCTTTTAAAAATAATTAGTTACATTACAATATTACTGTCTCTGAATTGTAATGCCTTGCACTACTTTTGAGTTACTTTCACCAAAATATCCACAGAAATATGACTAGGCATTATAAAATACCAAAATGTAGTTTACTGCAGCACATATTTATATATAAAAGCAAAAAGTATACTACTGTAATATTACTACTTTTGTAATGCAGTACTCCCAACACCGATGCTTAGTACACATGGAGTCAGGTAGCTTGTTTGTTGTTGTCTTCTAAATAATTAGTCTCGTTTTTATTCGTGAACAATATTGCATTATACATTTAATTATAGCGATCGTCACATGACCAGCCTTTACGCTGCGTCTCGTCTCGTTTTCGTCACGTGATAAAGGTTCGTTGACGATGATATTCAGTCATAATTTTCGTTGACGAAAAAGCAACACTAGCTGAAACTGTGGTCCTTGCTGATTCATATAGTGCAAGACAGGGGATACTGTACAGACGATTTTGCGAATGAGTCATTCTTTTGAAAGTGGTTTTGCCGTTGACTTGCATTTTATGAGTCACCAAGGACCATGATATAAGCTCAAAATATATACTGTTCTACTGAAGAGAAACGTCACCTACATCTTGGTAGTGTTGTCACGATACCAAAATTTTTGCTTTGATACGATACCTGACTAAAATATCACGATACTACAACTGAACTGATACTACGAAATAAAACATAGAACAACAGGAAAAGTAATAATAGATGATCCAAATGGAGATCATAGTTATTTTATCTATTAAAACAAAGCATTTCATTCCCCCTTAAAATAAATAAATAAATAAAATAATAATAATCACATGCCAGTGCCACTACACAGGATTATGGTGAACGACTACCAAGCCTACAGGGATAGAGATCTTTGCTATATTGGTAAGTTAGCTTAAAGTATGAAGCCAAATCTTATTTCATGATATGGTCACTTTATTTCACAACAACGATTTATATCATGACAGTTGACATTTTTTGTTATTCTATCTTTGTTATTAATAATAAGAACCTAGATGCAAGTAACAAACTAAAGGACACCTACAATAAAACAAAGCCACAAATGAAATAAAGAGGGCCCTATGAAATCTGTTTTATTTATTTTTGTTTTATGTATTTTCTGTTTTATATGTTTTCTCTATTTAATAGTTTAATTGAATTAATTGAAACTTGCAGAATTTAACAGCAATTTTATTCAAAGTTTAACAAAAATTACGTTTTAAGGCCCTATGAAATGCGTTGTATTATTTTTCTCAAATTCAGTTTTGTTTGTGGATCTCTGTTTTCTATTAATTTTCTGGATTCTATTTAAATCGTTTCATTACATTTTAATAATCAAAAGCATGTCTAATGAATTTATAAAGGATAATTAGATTTGATAAAGAAGTAATTTATTATTGGCTATTATTATTATTTATTTTATTTTTTCAGAAATACTGTGTTGTGTATATGCAATTTTCTGGTAAATAAATTCTGGTAAATATGTCCTTCATTGTTTTAATAATATTTTTATTAGTAGTAGTAGTAGTTCTATCTTTACATTTAAGTAATAATGTAATATATTTCTGACTGTCAAGTTAAACCGAACTTTTATTTTGATGGGTTGCTGTGAAGACCTTTAGGGTTTTTTATGACGATAGTTTTCTGCAAAAAAAAAAAAAAACGGTAAAATACTCATGAAGTGACTCTCAGAGCAGTTCTAGAGATTATGTTCATATGTTCATATACTCGTATATTGAGGCGACAGAGGCTGAAAACACCGCAAGCGTCACACGTTTGTGTGTAGTAAACAAAACTGCGCGTCTGCGCCATTCACTAACAGAAATGCAGAAATTGTTTGTATTAAAATTGTATTAAAATGCATTCTTGAAGTAGCGGTACTAGTAAAATGCGGGAATCGTACCGTTTTTAAAAGCAGGGTATCGTGATACTTTTTAAGTACCGGTATATCGTGCAACACTAGGGGTTAGTATATTAACAGCCTTTTTTGGGTAAACTATCTCTTTAAAACTCTGTTGGAACAGCAAACTTCACCCACAGGAAATCCAAAAGTTCATCCACCTAGGAAAGTAGTCCCAACTGAAAATTATGATTGACAGCTTCACAAACGCAAATAACACAAGTTTCCACTAAAGAATTCATGTAAGTACTTAAAAACACAAGCTTGACGTTTCATATTTTAACCCTCTGGTTTGCTTCCTACTAAACTTCAATGGTAAAAAAAGTTTCCAATTCATGAAGTCAAACCAATGATCTGCATGCCATAGACCCTGTCTGAAGACACACCGGTTAAAAACTCACAGCTGGCCTGTAAATGTCCCCTCTGTACCCAGAAAGCACATCATGTGAAAGTTGTAAGACATCCTTGGCTTGGCTAAAGAAACTGAGCTGTCAAAAATCTTGATTAGAAAACGAGCCGCATGACTTGAGGTATCATTCACGTCTGCAAACGGTGTGGGACGAGTTGTGCAACAAAGTCTTTTGGGATTAAGGTTTTGTTGAAATCAGTAACTGTTAGTATGAGCAATGATAAAAGTGATGCTTGCTTTAGCAAAGTGGGAGCTGATGAATGTCTGTGAGAACAAACATAATACGGTGATCGTAAGACACGCACACAAAGAAAGAAGAGAGAGAATTCTTCCCAAGTAAGGGAAAGGGAGGGTAAATGATTGACGGATCTTTTCAGAAAGAGATAGGAATGGAATGAGAGAGAGGAAGAGAGAGCGAGAGATGAAATGAGCTCTTCCTCTAGCTGCTTTCTGCTTGAGAGCATTCCTGTGCGGCGATGATGTCATGAGAACTGGCCCCGGGCAGACAGGGCTGCTTATGTTGTTCAGAGAGGAGGGGCCGCACTCTTTCACCTCACGGAAAGACAGAGCCATATATCACTTCCATACAGCACGCAAATATGTGTGTCGGAAAAGAAGCTCAGACACAAACACAAAGTCTGTGTGTGTGTGTGTGCTCTTGTGAATGTACCCTTCAGGAATTCTCTAAATTGTCTGAAATTGCTGCCGCCTTGTCATGTTTCAGTATTAGCCTTCTGTCATGGTATTAGGCTTCTGTCATTTGATGCTCTAAACATCCGGCACTGGGTTTGCCAAATATGGCAGCTCAACATTCTTTAAACAAGGAACAGCATGTTTTAAAATACTGGCAATATCAGCTGACAGTCAACAGCTGTGTTAGTGTTGTGTATTGTAATAGAAGGCACAAAATGATACAGGCCTTTGATTTACAGGCCAAAGAATGGGTTTATTTTTAACAGAAATCAAAAATTATTAGTACTGTATATACTTTTAAACCTGCATGCCATTTTTCTGGTATGCAATTGGACAAAATTGGACAAAAACCAGGCTGCTCTTTTCCAAACAGCGAAAAGCACATGAAAGTAGTCCATGTGTGATTTGTGAACAAGAAGGGAAGATCATTAGTGAACAATGGCACAGTTTTGAAGCAAACGTTAGTGTATGCATACAGCCAAATCTGTAGCCATTTAAAGTCTACTTCATTTGATAGCATGCGCGAACACAACCTCTCGACACATGCACACTGGAAAGTTTGGTCTTTGTTCACTCTCTGCTATTTCTCTTCAGAATTTGTGACCGGTAAAAATGTTTTTGGACATGTTTAAACTGGGTTTGTATTGCATCGCTTAACCCCCTCATACAAGCGTTCGTCATCTTGTGGACAAACTATTTAGTGCAAGAAAATGCACATGCATGTGCATGCAAAGGCCAAAGTATACTTTATACAGTTTTTACCGGTACGTGGCGGTTCATGTGCTTTGCGCGTGACGCAAATTGTGTCACCAGCGTAGTATTTTGTACTTTGGCTTTGCATTTTGGTTTTTATGTGTGTGAGACGGTCTTCGTGCGGTGTGTGAGACACAGATTTCATCACCATAATAGTATGCATACCATATGATTCTTATAACCGTGCATGCTTTGTACTTTGGTTTTTACATGTATGCGCCGGTCTGCGTGCAGTGTGCTTGGCGCAGATTTTATCACTACAATAGTATGCACACCATCCAAATTTTGTAAGCGTGCATACTTTGTACTTTGGTTTTTATGTGTATGCAAAGGTACGCATGCAGTGCATGTGGTAAAAAATCTGTTACCAGAATAGTACACAAACCATACTAATTTTGTAACCATGCATGCTTTGTACTTTTTTATGTGTATGTGACTGTCTGCGTGCAGTGTGCATGGTGCAAATTTTGTCATTAAAATAATATTCCCACCTTCTGATTTTTGTAACCGTTCACTAAAATAGTACGTGCACAATCCGATTTTTGTAAACGTGCATACTTTGTACTTTGGTTTTTACGTGTACGGAAAAGTGCGCATGAAGCAAAATTCGTCACTAGAATACTACGCACACCATCTGTTTTTTGTAACCGTGCATACTTTATACTTTGGTTTTTACGCATATGCGACAGTCTGCACATAGTGCGCATAATACCAATTTTGTCACTAAAATAGTATGCGCACCATCCAATTTTTTAATGCATGCTGTGCGCGTGGCAAAAAATCCGTTACCACAATAGTACACAAACCATCCTAATTTTGTTACCGTGCATGCTTTGTACTTTAGTTTTTATGTGTACTGTGACAGTCTGCATGCAGTGCGCATCACTAAAATAGTATGTGCACAAACATTTTTGTAAACGTGCATACTTTGTACTTTGGTTTTTACGTGTACGCAACGGTCTGCACGTAGTGCGCATAATACCAATTTTGTCACTAAAATAGTATGCGCACCATCCAGTTTTTGTAAGTGTGCATACTTTGTACTTTGGTATTTACGAGCACGCGATGGTCCGTGTGCAGTGCATGTGATGCATATTCCGTAACTAAATTAATAAGTGCACAATCCAATTTTTGTAAATGTGCATACTTTGTACTTTGGTTTTTACGTGTACGCAACAGTGACAGTAAACAGTCTTGTGTGGCACCAAGTTGCTCCCTAAGTAGAGTGTTCCAAATCAATCACAGCTGCCTTTTTAGCCATTAGGTAAAGAGATGGTATCAGATACCATATAGGACTGTAGTTTTGAATGAGTACCACATTCATGTTACTCCAAAGTGTTTTAAAGAAAACCATAAAATAGAAAACCAAGGTTGCAAATCTCTCCTTCTCTTGTCTTACTTTTTCCCTGTGTCTTGTCGTCCCCCCCACCCCCCTCTCTGTTCCTCCCTAATAGTTGCATGTGTGAAAGTGTGCCTTGATGGGCATTTTTATGAGCTGTACTTAGGGAGGGTTGCTCAATGCGGTCATTCTTATGAATGGAGTGTGTGTGTGCGTGTAGGAGGAAAGCATCATTTGTGTTCGTGATTTACCGTTAAAGAGAGACAGACTGTGTCACCATGTGTGTATATCTGTCAGCTTTTCCATCGCCAGAATTTATCTACGAATTTCCATGTTTTTGCAGACTGTAGAGAGTTATGTTTTTCCACAAGCTATCATTCAAGCCCATTTTTATCTCCAGTCGTCTTTCATGAACTTGCACAGCGTGCCTTTAAAGTGCAGGGCTACGTGCTGGGTTCCCTGTAGCTCTGCAGAATGGCCTGCCGTTGCCAATGTTAATGCTACCCTACTTTGCTTTGGTTGAGCAGCTAAATGGGGCTTAGTTGGTCATCTAGATTAGGCTGTGTTTATCTCACCGGTTCTCTTACTTTAGACAAGTAGTCCTTTCTGTTATTTTACCTTAGCAACAAAATAATTTAAAGGGATAATTCACCGAGAAGTGAAAATTGTGTTATTACTCACCCTCATGTCCTTCCAAACCCGCAATACCTTCTGAACACAAATTAAGATATTTTTGATGAAATCTGAGAGCTTTTTGACCCTGCGTAGACAGCAATGCAACTACCACGTTCAAGGCCCAGAAAGGTAGTAAGGAACGCGTTAAAATAGTCCATGTGACATCATTAAGCTACGAGAATACTTTTTGGTTAAACCATTGATGTCACATGGACTATTTTAATGATGCTCAACAACATGAGGGTGAGTAATTGACAGAATTTAAATTTTTGGGTGAACTCTCCCTTTAAGCACTCAGAAATGTCTCAGAAATGTATAGAGAGGTACAATGGCTATTGAACTACATGACGAAATGTAAAACCAAAAGACCGTTGTTTAAAAAAAAAAAAACACTTTTTAGCCCTCGTTTCTTCTCTTATGTAAGAGAGCAGCTTGAACAACAGAATTTCTCATTATTTGTTCTTTATGGTTGGTAAACAATGGCATCATTTTATTTCAGGGTCAAATATCCCAAACAGTTTAAAATAAAAAGCTCAGCTTTCAGTCCAAAATAACATTTGTGAGTTTTTAAATGTTAAGAAAATGATATACTGTTTAAAGAACCAAGACAAAAAGTGACTTTGTTAGTTGGTAAACATTTCTGTGTGAACTTTAAGAGACCAGACTTTATACATCCACTAAAAATCACCTTAGAAGCAATTTGGCCAAGTGCACTTTCCCCAATGCATTTGTCATTTGTCTTCAGAACAATAGGTTACTTAAAATGGGCCGTAATGCCTCCCACATTAAATCACACATGCACTGTTTGAAACAAGATTTTGATGGATGTGCTTCTAACCAGCGCTCACAGACCGGAGAACAGTTTCTGAGGTTAATAGGGTTGTTATATATGCTGTAGCTAATAGTGGTATGCTTTGCGTCCATGGGAATGTTGTTGGACTTGACGGATTGTTTTTGCATGGCTGGTCTGTGCACTTGCACAGTGTTAGATGCCTTAAATGGGACCCCCAGTGAAGCCTGTCACTTCAGCTTGTGAGCTACAACAGTCCTGGAACCCCACTGCTACTGAGTGTTTGCTTCTGTGTGTGTGTTAATGAGGCGACCCATAGTGTGAGAGAAAGTGGTGCTAAACATGAGTCACTTAATACATTTTTTTATTTATTAGTATTCGGACACACCGCGCTCGTTTCTTGCTTGGGAATGGGGGTCAGCAGAGGCTGGCAGTGCTTCCTCTGTGCCGGATCCGGCTGATGTTATCGAGGGTTGGAAGTCTGTTTGCTTTGGGAGTGCTGGGCAGTTAGGGGTGGGAAGGGTCGAAGAGCAGCCCCCCCGTGGGACAGTCGAGGTATACGGACACTGGGGTCAGCCTCTCTGGCTTGGGAAAGGCCTGGGAGAGCCCGGACTGCTGAACGACGTCGATTAAAATTGGAATGGAAAAACGGCCAAATTCAGACAAGAAAAGATGCGCACGCTCTTCCCTCCCCGTCCTCCAGCAAGTCGGTTTTCTCACAGGAACCGCATTGGTGCTTCCGTGATGCTTGCGCATGAGGAAAAGGAGGACGTGCCGAGGTTAACCTTATCCGCTTCACCTTTTAATAGATGAAAGGGATTCCCCAGTGATATCATCTGAACTCGCAATATTAGCTGGTTCGGCATGCCGGGGTATGTTCATTACCTTATCGGACTTGCTTCTGCAATGTTTGATCTCTAGATTTCTGCTCTCTTTGAAGATCTCCATTACAAAGAGAGGGGACACCGCTGGCCCCAAAGCCACAGTGTAAAAGCAGCGGCCCGCAGAGCCTGAAATCAAAGCCACAAACTCAGCCGATGTTAGAGAACTTTCCCGCACCCTCCCTCCTTACCTTTCCCTGCCAGATCCTGATTGGTCAGGTTGCGTACCTGTCTCTGTCCGTCTGTTTAAACCCTCCCTCTGGGAGGTATTTCTCGTTTTCTTTCTCACCGTTTTTTTTTCCTCAGTCTTTTCTATTTTGGTGAGCCGGGCCGGTCCAGCCGGTTCCCACAGAACGGTTCCCATGGTTATCGGCGAGGAGATAGCGTCAGGGATGGAGGATGATTGGGACAGGGGGGTGGGGGTGTTTGACAGAGACCGGGAGAGACAGCTCTGTACTGGGAGATAGCAGCTCTGTTACATGGAAGGAGGGGGCCGGGGAAGCTAGTTGGGGTTACTGGGGTCCGGCTCTCGGAGATATCTGGAGTCGGTGGGGGTGATGGTGGACCGAGGTGGGGCGGAGCGACAGGCTCGCGGGGGCACTGCGAGAGGGACAGATTCGGTTCCCACACTCATAATGACTGTGTCACAGGAGACTGAAAAGGGACAGCCTCTGGCCCTGGGGAATTTAGCAGGACCGAGCAGAACGCGAGGGAAGGAGGGGTGGCGATGGGGTCCGTGACACAGGAACTCTCTCAGGCTTCACCTCGTCGCTTTCACACCCGAGGTGAACCCCGAACCCAACCCCCAGCCCTCCTCTACCTCAACGCTCCCCTTGGTGTCTTTTGTTCACCATCTTGTCCCATTTCCTGTCTACACCCTTGTTCTTGTTTCTCTCTCACACTTCTTTTTGTCCACCCCTGCTGCCATCTCAAAGCCCTTCGTTTTTGTCCTTTCCTTGTGGACACCAACACTCGGAGAAGGGCGCTTTGAAGTCTGAGGCTCTCATGTCTTATCCAGCATCATTAGCACTTGACCTCTCTCCCCTCACGCCCTTTCATTTCACTTTATCTCCCCCATGCTGTGTGTATGCGTGCACGGTTATCTTTGTGAGAAAATCAAGCCCGTTGGTACTCATTTGCACTCTTATTTCACGGCACAATGAGTCTTTCATGCTAAATTGTTTGATACTGTCGGTACCTTTGACAGAGCTACCTGGAATCCAAGATTGATTCAGAGCTTTCTTGCACATGGCTGATGGTTGCTAAATTTATGCAACAAAATAGGCCTGTCACTAATGATTATTTTGATAAACGAGTAATCTGTCGATTTATTTTGACGATTAATCGAGTAGTTGGTTTTTATTTTTTTTGGAAATGACTTTAAAATGACTTAAAATACATATATAATAGCAATGAGGCAATAATTAGTTCAAATAAAATTTTAAAAGCAAGTAATATGTTTTTATTGAACCAAGCTGTTAAAATACAAAATGTATTCTAAACAATAGAGCTAATGTGCATTATGCATTATAACAAATGCCTGTAGAGGGCGCCAACGGCCTGACGAATGTTTTTACACTTTACTGCGCGATCTAATCGGTGTTTAATATTTACTCAACAACATTTAATTCAAATGTCCACTTAATCTTTATTATTTGGCCATTTCTTTATGATAGAAACACAACCGCCGCTGTAATTTCTTGAATATGTGGACATCAAAACATGGTTTGAGCTTTTATTTTAAGATCGTGATTAGGGCTGCAACAATTCCTCGATTCTATTCGAATATTCAATTTTTATAAACCCTTGATTGCATTTTGCACGTTTCGAGTAGCCTAATTAGCAAAATACCAGATATGGCGCGTTCACATATTAAACGCATTTAAACATTATGATTCAATTAAATAAATGTATGCGATGCAGGTTTAATATTTGCGCTTTAATTATTTACATGTTTGTAGGTTACATATGTGCATCTCAGAGCGGCTCCTTCACAGTAAAAGCTGCTACACAAACTGTTATCATTTACATGTGTAGAGCATCTCAGACTCCATCTCTGCATGATGTTGTGAGTTTTGGTTTATTATAACATTCATCTGGGAATGCAACGTGTGCTATTTCATCAGATTTGTAAGGTAAATCATTTATAAACCTACACACAAAGAGAAGAGAATACATTATTATCTTTCTCAATATGCTAACTGTTCATCGCAATTTCAAAATAAAAGTTTAAACCCTCACTCTGAGTTTACACGTTTTGATGTCCACATATTTAAGAAATTAGAGTGTCTGTAGCTTTTCCATTGTGAAGAAATTGCCAAATAATAAAGATTAAGTGGACATTTGAATACAA
>NC_066878.1:17743137-17750637 GCF_022985175.1 Labeo rohita
TTAAGCTATTATTAATAAAAAATAAATAAAATATGAAAAAAAAACTTAAACAAATTTTTTTTTTTTTTTTTTTTTTTTTTTTTTACAGTATAGCCGTCATACATTCGTCAATTAAAAAATATATTATATTATATTATATTATTAAGTGTTTTCACCCTCTAACTTGTCAGTTATTTTACTATTTTGTTTATTATAAAAATGTTTGAATTTAATAATTGTAATTATATTGTGTATATATTATATACAATTGTAATATTTTACTTTTTTACAGGACAGCTGACTGTATATATGACTGTACATACGACTGTATTAATTATAGAAAATATTATTAGTAAATAAAAATCTAAAATAAAATGTAAAAAAAAAATTCTGAAACAAATAAGAAATATTACAATTGTAATATTTCACTTTTTAAAGTATAGCTGTGATACATTTGAAAATCAAATGTATTATATTATATTATATTATATTATATTATATTATATTATATTATATTATATTTTTCCCCTCTAATGAAAATTGACGTTATTAATAATTAAAAATTAAATATGAAATAATTTCTGAAATTATATTTTTTAGTATATCTTTGTCAACTATTATTTTATTGGTTTGTTCATTCTAAAAAAAATTTTGTATTTTTTTTTTTTTTTTTTATCAGTACGACTAGTAATTATATAAATTAATAGTAAATAAATATATATATATATTGATCCAATTTAAAAAATATCATAAGTAATGCAAAAAATTGAAACTATAATATTATTGGTTCAGTTGGAGTGATTTATCTGTGCATTATGAAAAGAAAAGAAAAAAAATCTGTTAGAATGAAATTGCCTAATGCCAACCCCAATTTGTTTTCCCACAAAACGCTATCTGAATTTCTCAAGACGGTAGTGATCTTGTTATTGGCCGCCCATGCTTGCAACAAATGTGTCAAACGTTGAGGTTTGCTGTGCCGACAGGGCAGGAATCCGAGCCGCGCTCCTGTTCCCACGCTTACCTGCCTCTGCTTCTGTTTGAATCATAGCAGCCCGCTCTCATTGGTCAGACGTGCGGTCACGTGACCCAGCCACAGCACAAACCCGCTGCCTGAATGCAGTCCAGGATTTTCCCATGGGAGCGGCAGAGAGAGAGAGAGAGGGAGAGAGGGGGAACGGAGTGTGTGCGAGTCGAAATGAATATTTTCCCTCCGCTCCCCTCCCCCAGCTCTCGGCTATGGGAGCTCTCTATCTCTCTTTCTCTGGCTTTTCTCGAGCACGTCTCTCTAATTGCACATGTTTAGCTCGTCTGAGGCTCCTGTTGGCCTCATATAGAGGTGCCGTCTGGAGCCAGACTCTTGCACGCTCTATACCTGAGGCACAACAACACAAGTGCAGTGACTAACCTTGTTAATACATTTTCTGACGAAATCATGAAGACAAACTCCAGAACTCACTGTCTTATGCTTGGATGTTATTTCGTGGCCAGGATTTGCTGTGCTGTTGCTTTTCTTGGCGTCTTGCTTAAGTGGTTGCGAGGGTGTTTTTAAGGAGGTGTTAGGTGGTTGTTTACTGGTGCAGATCAAAAGAGCCCATCCACACGAAAAATGACTAAAATGTAGTTTATGGGATTTTTGCCCGTTTAATCATTGAGTAGGGAAAATCAAGTTTGAACTAAAAAAAAAAGTTCCATGTTTGTTGTGTTTGTTTTTTTTGTGGAGCTGCACAATTTGGCCCCCAAAAATATTATAATTTTTTTTTGTGCGTTTTGTTTTGTTGTTTTTTTTGGTTTTTTTTAATATATCAGTATAACTACTAGTAATTATTAAATAAAACACAAAATATAATTTTGAAACAAAATAAATATAACTATTGTAATATTGCACTGTAAAAGAAGAATGTGAAATTACTAATATTTATAGCAGTCTTAATTTCTTCTATTTCAAAAGTTAAACTATTTGGACTATTTTTTGTGATTTATGTATTAGTATGACTATAATTATGGTAATTGTTACTAAATAGAAGTATTAAATATAAAATAAAATTATGAAACTAAATAAACATTATTGTTGTAATATTTCAATATATATATATATATATATATATATATATTTTTTTTTTTTATTTATTTTCTTTGCAGTACAGCTGTAAAATTACATTACTGATATTTATGGCGGTCCTAATTTCTTCATTTTCAAAATTGACATCAATGAGGTTTTTTTTTAAAAATATATATGTATTTTTTTGGTTTATATGTCTGTACGATAAACTATAAAATATAGAAATTATTATTAGTACTGAATAAATAAAATATTAATTTATAACGGTTGTAATTGCTTATAATTATAGTAATTAGGAGTAGTAGTTAAAAGTATTAAATATGAAATTAAATTATGAAACCAGAGAAATTTTATTATTGTAGTATTTCACACTTTTTTACTGTGTAACTGTAAAGTTACAGTACTAATATTTAATGGTGGTCCTTATTTCTTCTTTACAGTATAACTGTAAAATTTCAATATTAATACTGAAAGTCTTAATTTCTTCATTTTCAGAAGTTAAATTATTGAGCTTTTTAATTATGATTACATGTACATAAATATAGTAATTGTAATTATTACTAAATAAAAGTAATAAATATGAAATCAAATTATGAAACTGGCAAAAAATGCTATTGTAAAATTTCCCTGTAAAATAAAAAAACATCAAAATTACAATGCTAATATTTATTACTGTTTAATATTATATAATATAATTACTATATTTTACTATTACTATTTTACTACTATTACTATTTAAGATTTATCATTCATTATAATATTAAAGAAATATTGTAAAAATATTGTAATACTTTTTTATTTTTATTTTTGTTTTTTAACAGTACAACTGAAACAATTACAAATTACAATTACTAATATTTATGACAATCCTAATTTCTTTAAACTAAAAGTTAAACTATTGAGCTTTTTGATTATGAAAAATATTTTTGTGATTGATTGTCAGTATGAGAATACATAATTACATATAATTATTATAGTAATTGCTATTACTAAATAAATTTTAAATATGAACTAAAATGATGAAACGAGAAAAATTGCTATTGTAATATTTCACTGTAAAAATATTTACAGTACCTCAATAAAATTGCAATACTAATATTTAATACTATTTAATATTATTTATTAATTTATAGCTGTTTTATTGCTATTTATTTTGTGATGATTATTACTGTTTTATTTTACTATTACTAATTATTACTATATTATTACTATTCATTACTAGTAAAAATAATTGTAATATTTCACTTGTTTTTTTGTTTTTTGTTTTTTACAGTACAAAAATTACAATACAAATATTTATGATGGTCCTAATTTCTTTAAACTAAAGTTTAAACATTTACAATTTAAAAATTACGTTTTTATTTTATTTTATGGTTTTAGTAGATGGCAGATGTTGCATTCCCAAATCCACATTATAATATTAGATTCACTCTTAAACATGCAGTGCATATATTTATTTCATTAAATCAGTTTTTGTGTTTTGATCACAGTAAGTCATACTGTGATTTTATTTTTATTTCAGCTAATTGTGCAGCTTTAGTCTCCTCTCAAAAAGCATGATTTTCAAGCATGAATTTCCTTTTCCAGACCACACTCATTCATTTCCATACCACAAACGGAGCAGGACGAGTTCAGCCGTTAAATACTCCAGAGTTTCCAAAGCGTGTCCTAACCACGTGTGATAAAATCTATCTCTTCATCAGTTTTTTTTTTTTGTCCCAAAATGGGGGCAAACGATGAGTGGGGGACGTTTTGTCCCTGACTTGCCGACAGTAAAATCTCGCTGCTGCAAAATCCTGCTCAATATTTCACTGAGGTAAACACAAGTGATGCCTGCCTAATTACAATATGTTGAGGAAATGTTCAGAATTGTCCAAATGTGTGATTGTGACACAATGTTGGAACTGTAAAGCGCAAGTGGCAGACAATCACAGATAAGATCATAGCTGGACCCGCAACAACAACAACAACAGCAGCAGCACCTGGCTCCTACACATATTTGCCATAGGGTTTGGTCTGGTCACGCCTCACGTGTTTATGTATGAGGCAAAACTGGCATATGTGGTTTTGGAGGCAAACACAGATGGGAAAAGAGCGCGGTGGCGGCGCAGGCATGTGTATGAAGAGTTGGCGGAGCAGGTTTTGACTTGCTTTTGCATGGGAAACTCAGGAGTTGGGTAAATAGTTGCCGGTGTGTTTTGCGCCGCTCAGCCGCCGCGCTGTGTGGGAAGAGATCGCTCAAGGTGGAATCGAGAGAGCGTGAGAGTCAGCAGACGGGGGTTGCAGAGGGCACCTGTGCCGGTCCCTCACACACACATGCCTTTTCACAGCACCTTGTGTGTGGGGGGGTGTGTGTGTGTGTACGTGTGTGTGCGCAAAATCATACAAACTTTAAACTGAAATCTGAAAGGATTCAGTATATAAAAACGGAATATTTTCACTCTGACTTTATGAATAGACATCATTTACACCGCCGTTAAAAGTTTGACTTGCTATGATTTTGTAATGTTTAAAGAAGTCTCCTATGTTCTGCATTTATTTTATTAAAATTATAGTAAAATCTGTAAAACTGTGAAATATTATTGCAATTCAGAATAACTGTTTTCTAGTTGAATATATTTTAAAATATTATTTATTTCTGCGATCAAAGCTGAATTTTCAGCATCATTACTCCAGTCACATGATGCTTCAGAAATGCTGATTTACTGCTCAGTTATTATCAATTATTAGCTTAAATAAAGCTCAATTATTAATAGTGGTTCTTATTATTGTTATTATTTGTGAAAACTACTTTTGGGGTTTTTTTTGATGAACATAGTTCAAAAGAAGAGCATTTATTCAAAAATAAATGTATTTACTATCACTTTTGATCTCTACGTTGTGTCCTTTATTCCTTATGTTTATTTATTGAATAAAAGTATTCAAAAGTATGAATAATAGTCATTTTTTGTTTTATTTTATTTTATTTGAGCTAATAATTGATCATAACTGAACAGCAAATCAGCATA
The DNA here is from genome assembly GCF_022985175.1 of Labeo rohita. Taxonomy (NCBI): domain Eukaryota; kingdom Metazoa; phylum Chordata; class Actinopteri; order Cypriniformes; family Cyprinidae; genus Labeo; species Labeo rohita. The sequence continues at coordinate 17,748,184 of NC_066878.1, forward strand.
TTAGAATGATTTCTAAATGATCTTGTGACACTAAAGACTGGAGTAATGATGTTGAAAATTCAGCTTTAAATTACAGAAATAAACTACATTTTAAAATATATTCAAATAGAAAACAGTTATTTAAAATGGTAAAAATATTTCAGAATTTGACTGTTTTTACTGTGTTTTTAACCAAACAAAAGGAGCCTTGGTGAGCAGAAGAACTACCGGTCAAAAGTTTTAATAATTATGATTTTGTAATATTTTTAATGTCTCTTATGTTCACCAAGGCTGCATTTATTTGTTTAAAAAATACAATAAAATCAGTAATACTGTGAAATATTATTGCAATTCAGATTAACTGTTTTCTCTATGAATATATTTTACATTTTAATTAATTTCTGTGATGTAAAGCTGAATTTTCAGCATCATTACTCCAGCCTTCAGTGTCACATGATCCTTCAGAAATCATTTTGTTTTTGATGAACAAAGTTTAAAAAGAAACCGCATTTGTTCAAAATAGAAATCTTTTGTAACATCATAAATGTATTTACTATCACTATTGATCACTTCGATGTGTTCTTTATGAGTAAAAGTATTAATCTTTTGATTCTTGAGCAGCAAATTAGCATATCAGATCATGTGACACTGAAGACTGGAGTAATGACTGATGAAAATTCTGCTTTGATCACAAAAATAAATTCCATTTTAAAATACATTCAAATAGAAAACAGTTATTTAAAATGGTAAAAATATTTCAGACTTTTACTGTTTTTACTGTGTTTTTAACCAAATAAATGAAGCCTTGGCGAGCAGAAGAAACTACCAGTCAAAAGTTTTAATAATTATGATTTTGTAATGTTTTTAATGTCTCTTATGTTCACCAAGGCTGCATTTATTTGTTTAAAAAATACAATAAAATCAGTAATATTGTGAAATATTATTGCAGTTCAGATTAACTGTTTTCTCTGTGAATATATTTTACATTTTATTTAATTTATGTGATGTAAAGCTGAATTTTCAGCATCATTGCTCTGGTCTTCAGTGTCACATGATCCTTCAGAAATCATTCAAATATGCTGATTTGCTGCTCAGTTATGATCAATTATCAGCTCAAATATAAATAATTGTTCTTATTATTGTCAGACATTTTTGCTGGAAACATAATTTTGTAAAAATTTGATGAACAAAGTTTAAAAAGAAACAGCGTTTGTTCAAAATAGAAATCTTTTGTAACATCACAAATCTGTTTACTATCACTATCGATCACTTATGAATAAAAGTATTAATCTTTTGATTCTTAAGCAGCACATCAGCGTATCAGAATGATTTTTTTGAAGGATCATGTGACACTGAAGACTGGAGTAATGATCCTGAAAATGTAGCTTTGATCACAAGAATAAATTATATTTTACAATATATTCAAATAGAAAACAGTTATTTTAAATTGTAAAAATATTTCAGAATATTACTGTTTTTACTGTATTTTTAACCAAATAAATGCAGCCTTGGTGAGCAGAAAAAACTTCTTTCAAAAACAAAATGTATATTTACATCTTCATGTTGTTCTAAACCCATATTATGTCAAAAAGGAGAAATGTTGTGTTCTTCCTGATCTGTATTTTTCTCTATTTCTCTATTCCTTAAAGCAGAGCATTATTTCGATTTCGGTTTCAGTATTGTGTGAAGCATTCCAGTGTAATGAGTTCACTGTCTGAATTGTTGATGTCCTGTTAAGGTGTTGCGTTTAGCGCGTCTTTCCGTCTGGGTGGTGTTGCTGGGGTGGAGATGGAGTTCAGTGACAAGGCTTTTAGCGCCTGTGTGTTGTTTGAAGGGGTGGGAATGGGTTCCTCACTGAGGATGAGACAGAAGCCACACTGAGGTGTGAAATCAAGAGAGGCGATGCAAACTTCTAACCTCACACCTAGCCTGCGTCACTGGAGCTGTGTGTGTGCGTGAGAGAGTTCAGCGTGGGACTTACCAGACTGTTTGAGTCTAGTTCACAGCCTACCATTACTGCTGTATATAGACAGCACAGTTGAAACGTCTGGGGTCAACAGGATTGTTTTAAAGAAATTAATGTTTTGATTCCACAAGAAGACATTCAGTTGATCAAAATTGAGAGTAAAGAGAGTAAGGTACAAGAGCTTTAAATAAATGGTTCTTTCTGTTTATCAAAGGAAAAGGATTGTGGTTTCCACTAATATTTTGAGCAGCACAACTGTGGCCACTGCTGCATCGTCACGAAAGTTTATCATTTGCATGTGTTTTTCATTTTAAATTTCAAGCAATCACAGAGACACACGTCTCTGATGGACAAATAACCTACAAAAGTATGTCAAATGACCTGTCGAGACGAGTAACTTTGTAGCTTTAACAATGATTAATATACATTTAATTTATACAGTAGAGTAACGTTACAGATGCACCGATCAATCGGACATATTGGACCGGGCTTGCACACGAACTGCATGC
>NC_066878.1:18053137-18273137 GCF_022985175.1 Labeo rohita
GGCCTGCTGGGCTCCATATGATCTTTGAATTAGGCAAGCCTCTAATTATAAAGCGTAATGTATTAACAGTGTACGTCTATTCAGTCGTTGAGGCACAAGCTAGACAAAAATAATATTTTGCTGCTACATGCATTTAAAAGAAATATAACAATTTAGACCTAATTATTTTAAATTTAATGACTAAGGCTAACCTTAAAGGTTTCATGAAAGGAAGGCCTGTCTTAAACTGACCACCGCTTGACTGTTTAGCTTGTTTAGCGAAAAATTAAATCACATAAAGTTACGGAATTTCATAATCTGCACACAGGGTGAAATCAAAGCAGCGGCCATTTTTTTCTCTCCCGGGCTTCGAAATATTCTTCATTAGATTGTAGCTTAGTGTGACTGTAAATAAACGCTAAACGAAATTCAACATATTACGTATTCGCTAAATGTCTAAAAAGAAATATCGATGATATTTTTTCTGTCTCTGTTTAGCGGATATACTTGTAAATGCTATTGCCTTGCCTGTCGATGGCGCACTTCTAACGGTTATCGACGTCCAACCGTTAACTAGTTCCGGTGGAAGCACGGGTTTCCAAAAATGTATAGGACAAAGTAATAAATGTAAAATGTAACCCTATCCTGGCGGACAGTGGATTCAAACGAGAGGTAGTAAAAATTCAGTATGTTTACTTTATTTGCAGCCTCAGCCTGTTTGTCTTTCAGGCCTGAACTTGAGCGTCAACACAAAATAGTTTATTTGGTATAAAAAGAGAAATCACCATAAAATTATAGGCTGAATGAACGAAAAATCTGAAGCTGGCCACATGTACATGTGATTCGATTAAAAAACAACAACAGAGTATTTCTACATTTTCACTGCAGAGTTACAATTTCTGCGTCATTTATTTTTTCAAATGTCCGATAGAAATATATTTTATGATTACTGCTACGATATTCACACACCTGAGCGATGCACACTTTGTAGTGTCTGTTTTTAGTCTATATATAGCCTATATTTTTAAAGAGGCAGATGGCCATGCTCCATTTTGTAAAATCTGTGTATGTAATCTAATCGTCAAACAGTATTTGTAAACAGATAAAGACAAACTAAATTATTTAAATTGTTCTTTTGACGTTGTTATATATATATATATATATATATATATATATTAAAAAAACTAATAATACTGATATAAATTTAGAAATAAAAACAGCCTACATAAACCTGCATATTCGTCAAACGTGATATTAATTTGCAGAGATTAATAGTTGTATTGCTGTATAAAAAGAACTTGTAACAACATAGGGTGCTAAATCAAATTGTATACATCCATACTATTATGACGAAAAAAAAAACGACAGTGAAGTATAAAAATCTCCTAATAAACCTTGTTGTCTAGACTAATTATTAAAGCTAAGTATAAACGGTTACATTTCTGTTCAGTCTCACAGCCTTATAATGCTGGCTTCAAATTTAGGCTGTATAAAATATCTTACAATAATTGTACGCTTTAAACAAACGCAAACACAGACGTATTTTAACCAATTTCGCTGAATTAGGGCAAATAAATACATTTTATAATAATATTTAATAATATATTGTATCCGTTTATGGTATAAACCAAAACAAACACACACAAAAAGATTAGTTAAATCTATAATCCTTTTAAAGGACGTTTTGAAAATTAGGCGAAAGCCAAAAGTGCGGATTACCTAAATAAGCCTATAGTTTAAATCTCAGTAGGAAGTGTCTTTAATAAAAGAGAAATTGACTTATGGCCTCCCAACAGGTCACACTCCATGAGAAGCATGTTTGCCCCTGTTTTCCCCCCTTTCGCTCCCCAAACATACACACACACACACACACACACACACATTCTGACATCACACATTTCTTCTTCGACAGCATTAGCATCTGTATTAGTGTTACTATTATCATACGGGTTTCCGTTGCAAATCGAGTCTTCAGCCAAGAGAGATTTGCGCTCGACCTCCCGCCGTCATCCTATAGTTTATTCTAATGAATATTCTATAGGTGAACCCTAGGACAAGGAAGTATACGCAAATCAATCTGCAACATAATAAATAACACGTCACTTCAGTAGAGATCTGCCATTTTTTCTGTAAAATGTCATGATGCTAAATGTGTGGTTGCAAAACTTAAAATAATATTTAGAGGTAGATTTACGACTATGTATGTGCAGTCTATAGATATGTGGGAATTTAAAAACCTCTTGTCCACAAGTAAATACTTAAGCTTAGCAGGTTCATATTTGATATTATGACAAATATAAAACATATGGATATGTAAAGATATCTTTATTTAAATACTAACAAAACTAATTTAAATTTGCCTTTATTGCACCAAATATAAAATTACATTTGTGCCAATAAAAGAATATCATGACAATATTTACACATTTATTCATTCAGATCAAAAATATAAAAAAGGACTTATTGTAAACATACAATTGACAGCTCTAAAGGCGTCGCACAGAAAATAAATGAAAATTATAACGCAGCCATTTGACATGGGGCAATTGGTCCACCATGTCTCAAGAGAATCCATCTGGACACTGGCTAGACAGAGTGACCCTCCTAATGAGCCCTTGCTCCCCATCGTAACCCCGCCACGCTCCTGTAAGGTACAGGGGACAGCGAACCGCCCCTCCGCAGCCAGATTCCCAATGACGATACGTTTTATTAGACTTAAAACCAAAACAAGTCTTTCCACGGGATTGGTTGAGAAGCCCACGGCTGGGAATGAAATCGGCCGCCGATGCGGTTGTTGATGGATCATCTGATTTTTGACCTTTTGAAGGGTGGAGGGGCTCCTGTATGGGCGTGGTGTTGATTTAGAGTCAGTTAGCCTCCATGAAGTGTGGAGATAAAGACGACGTTATCCTGGTCCTGAAGCTGGTACTCCAGTTCACCCTGCAAAATGACAATAAATAACATCTACAATGAAGAACTGATGTATACGCACAAAAAAACTATATATTTAATGTAAAATATAGAAAACACTAGAAAGAGTCGCAGCTTTAAATCAACACATGATTTGCAGGTTTTGGCCTTCATTGACAGTTGTTGAGACATTGACTTTTTTCCATTGATTGTGTTTCTTTAAATTACATCCTGATGCCAATACATGTTTTCCTGAAAGAACAACCAAGCACAACCTTTATGTACATTAGATGAATGAAGAGAAGCTGACACTGGACCTAAAATGAGCATGTCATTAAAACAGAGAGTGGAAGGAGTGATTGAGGAACTGTACACACACACACACACACAGTCTCACACACTCTTACCATCAGTTCCCAGTCTGCGTCGTTGATCAATACGAGAATCCCGGGTCTACTGTGTGTGTAAAAAAAGAAGTGCTCATGTAACTGATGTGAGCTACACTGAAAACATGACAGTAAAGCAGCTCTCTGATAATATAACACAGGCTGTTTATACACAATGAAAATCGCCAGTGCTGCGGTTTTGTAAGACCCTTGCATCTGCAGTTCATTAAATGAATGAGCTTCTCTCGTACCAACATACACGTGGAAGATGAAGCACAATAAAGGCTATGCACAGAACATCCTCTCACAAAGATTAGCACAAAATTTATAATTATCAATGCAATATAACACAATACAGCTTTATAACACATAACACCATAAGGATTTTGCTTTGTGTCTATTAATACCTGCCTACTCAGATAATGCAAAATTAAAATATTTTGCATTTTATATTTTAAGTACGAGGTGCTAATGTAGGTGATGGGGTGGCCCCTCACAGCTAAATACTGAAGACTACACTGTGTATCAGAGGCTTACTGCAATTATCCATAGCAGATTTCATATTTTTTCAGTTACCAGTGCATGCTACAGTTACGTCAGGCACGTATAAAGGTCATTTATGACGAATCTCTCTCTCTCTAAGAAAAAAAAAACCTGTTGGAGAATGCAAAAACATAATTTTTGGGGGTGACGTGATTATATCAGAATTACAAAAAATTATAAAATCCACCCACTGTTTAGTATGAGCTGAGGAAGCAAGACTGTAGTAGCCATATAATTTCCTACACCTTTACTAATGCAACCGAAGCATTAAAAAATAATTATTTTATCCCTGGCCAAATATATACACCGGGGGGAAGCATGGTGTGTTTCTGCCTCCTTGACCTCACGGCGATTCTGCGGTGAACCCGCGTAGCACTGCATTTATTACGAGTGTGTGTCTACAGCGTGCGTGTATGTTTGCACGAGCATCATCCTGCATCGGTAACGTATTTACTGTGCGTCTGCGTGTGTACTTACACAGTGTCGCCCTGCATAAAGAGCTCTGGGCGCTCCTTCAGCATGTTCCCTCGGATCCACGCGAGCAGCTGCTTCATGTCCCCTGCAAAAGTACCACCACAGAGGTCAAAGGTCACAGGTCATAGTTCAGTGAGCCAGCCCCACGGTCGATGTGACGCGACAGAGCCTCGAATGCGAGGTGGGGGGGAGGTTTGAAGGAGGTATATCAAGACTCGCCCACTGTCATTTTTGAGCGCGGCATTGAAAATATACCAGTGACGCCGATTAAATTTTGGTTCGTAAACATAGAGACGCCATTGAGTGTAGCCGTATCTGCCAAAGCAGCGACCAGGTAAACGTGACTGGAATAGGTAGGTTATAAGGATAACGGCGAAAAGCCGTATATGTATGGGGTGGGGGGGGGGTCATGGTGATGATTGATGGATATAAACCCAGCGCTCCAATGTGAATTTAAATGAAATCTAGGATGTCTGCACACCCCCCATGAAGACAAAATGTGCTACACCATCCTATGATAAACAAAAAATGTGTTCTAAATTTCGCTTAGAATGTTTGGATGCTTGGTAGTTACATAATTTACTTTAGCCATGCAAATATTATCCAATCAATGCTACTGATTATTCCATTAAGTGAAGGGAAGTTTGGCCTTCAAGATGTGGGTTGTGTGATAATTCTAGCATGCGATGATGGATAATTGTTTTATATCTGTACATGTAAGCAATGAAGTTCCACTGCCCAACATGGCGGACAAGTCTGTATGTCCAACATCAACATTGTATCATCAGCGTCCATTTCTGGAACGTACCAGTTTTCCCCTCAGAGGGGTGGTGGAGACAAAGACGGAGCAAGAGTGAGGAAGAGGGGGGAGAAAAAAGGAAAAGAGAGAGATAGAAATGTTTTCATTTGATCTGGGGAGGAGTTTAAATTTATTGTTTACGAGTTTGCTGTGGTTGACATTGTTAAGGCTGGGCACGCAAATTGCGCACTTAACGTATTTTGTATTCTCAAAGATCGCTGGTTTGTCTGTATGAAAGGCCATTACACTTATTGGAAATGTGACATCAGAGACAGAGCTTTGAAAAACATCTGAAATGGCTAGCGCTCTGTCCACCCTATCTGAACACTTGAATGCGTAGACTCACCTGCACAACCACAAAAGAAAACTGCCGATCCCTGTTCTGCGATATAATCCTGTGCAACATTTATAACTCACCTGAATCTTTGGAATAAACAGGAATAGGAAAATGCAAAACTTTAATGCAATTCCATTTTATATAATCCTAGGACATATTTGAAGGGGCATTACAGGATAGCTGGCAATGACTGTGTAGGTGTTCCTATGTGTGTCAGCATATATCTCGGCTGTAAATCCCATAAGGGAAGATTTTTTTTTTTTAAAGATGGTCTATTGACCGAGGCGTTTGGCAACATTTAACACGGTCCTCTCACACTCTGTGTGTAGCGGTGGATTTTACTGACACCTATCTCTATTCAAACAGCAGGGATGGACATATAAGGTCTCAGGTGGGCAATGGCGACTAGAACCAGAGAGCCTGTGAAGGGGGGCTGGGAAACCCTTGATCAGTTTGAGGAGACCAATAGATGTACTGTAGTTGCTTGCGGCGTTGTGCTACAGCTAACTGGCTATGCAAGCGTGTATAATTAGACCAGGACAAATTAGCGAGAGGACGAAAGAAGAGGGCAAGTGGGTGCAGGAGCGAGGGTCTATACAATACTCTCGACTGGGCAAGTTTCCACCAGAACTGAAGCTTTCAGAGATGTCAGCACCAATGCGTGCAAGTGTGTGCGCTTGTAAGCGTGCGGCGTGCTTCTCAGCGAGAGGCAGGGGTCGAGCAACAGAGGCTGTTTCAGGTTAATTGGATCGCTGTCAGCCTCTTCAGTTGTGTAACGATCGTTGTACCTTGCAGCTCGGCTAGCCCGCAATCCTGAACCTATAAAGAAGAGTGATGCTTGCCTCAGTGCTACGCTACCGCAATGAATATTGACTAGCACCAAAAGCAGAGGCAAAAAACAGACGTGATCACTTTCAGGCACATCAGTCCTTTGATTGGGGGAACGATTGGGGAAAGTCTCCTGCTTTGTTTTGGGTGGTTTATGTGAGCCGGGGCAAAAAGTGAGGGGTCAACAAGATGCCCCACGTCTCTTTCGCCCTCTTTTCTATAGGGGTAAGGGAAGAATTGAAGACGACAAGAACTGGATAGGTTGCGGTGAGGTAGGAGGAGACCGAAGGAGAACTCGAATGGGAGGGGGGGTTGGGGGGGAGTATGCGTCAGCGCAGACAGGTGCATGCTGGGATAAAGCATGCGTGGGAGGGTGGCGGCGTCTGCGTAGCATAGTGGCTGGCTAACTCTCTCCGTTTCCTTTCTCTTTGCATGACGATCATCATTATCGCCACTATCTGTGGGTGGGAGGGAATGAAGCCATTCATCTTGTTGGGATATGAGGGTTGGCGTTTCTATGACGATCATGTGTGTGTGTGTCCGGCAGCAGGGGGCTCAGCACAACTCATCAATCACTTAGAAGGGTCTGGACCAGTGGACAGAAACTTTCGGAGGGATTAGTGTAGAGCACCAATGTCAGCCTTCGCAATCATACCCAGCCATCCGTGGCGTACTCAAATCATACCCACAAACATACGTACGGACTATGGATTTCAAAAGTGCTCCAAGGTCACTCCCCAGGCCCCACTGAGGTCTTGGTGGCCACATTCCCTCTTGTCGTCCACTTTTGTGGACAGGTTGTCGTGGATACTCTGGTGCCACGGAGCTTGACCCTTCTCTTGTTTGGCAAGGCCACCAAAGTACACGTGTATTCCAATGTTCCCAACCTCAGAGTTGGGACAAGGATGCAAAAATACTAACACACTTAGCCAAAAGTTCCATTCCTGTCCAATACATCTCAGACCCCCGAGTAAAAGACTAAGGCCACTGTACTTGCAGGAAAAGTGACTGGCTATGAATAAAGAGTACTACTACTACTAGGCTACCACAAAACACTCAGTTTCCTAGTACTCCTCGTAGTTTCTGACCACCTGTCCCAAAAAGATTCTCTCACTAAACAACTAGATTATCCTTGAGTTATCAAGTTGACCTTGCAGAACTTTCCGAAGGAAAGAAAGGTTCTATAACCCAGTAACTAGATTTGTGTGGAAACTGACCCAAATGGCAAGCCTTAAAGAAAGACCATAGTGTATCATAACTATTGATACAGTGACTAGTCAGCTGAAATTTTGGAATCTCTTCCCTGCTCTCTAGATATCGCCATCATTACTTCTGAGCATGTGCATAGGATATAAGGTCTCGCTTTCCCAATCCATCTTTTGCACTAATGACTCTCAAATGACTTGCCTTTCAATCCAGCAATGGCAGAGAACATGTTACCCACTCTGTGCTTAAATACAGGGGGCAATACAAGTGCTCCCCCACAACCAAGCATCCCACCACTTTCACCCAAATGTCCCACCGGGAAGCTGTAGGAATGCGAGGTGTTTGTAGGAGTGAGGCATTTGTACTGTCAGGCATCCCAAAAAATGACTGCACACAAAAAGGACTTAGTGCTTTGTAACAATTGTCACTCCCTCCTTTACTGGCCCTCCATTCTCCATACCTTTCCTGTGACCCCAGCACTAGGCATAAAAGATCCATCAACAGTATCACTGGCCGCATTTACAAGTGAAAGGGGCCCAATAATGGAGCAGTTAGGGGAAGAATGGCTGGGCGCAGGGAGTCTCACAGATGTTGGTGGTTGAGGGGGAGGTGGGATGTATGGAGAAGGGGCTCAGCTCCATTGTTGCTGAGGGAGGGGTGGTGGGGGATAAAAAAAAAAAAAAAAAAAAAAAACCTTGATTTGTGATGGCAGGCCGGCACTGGTTCGCCATTGGCCCGATGTCAGGGTGAAAGCAGGGCTGGCTAGAAGAAAAGGTGTCCAGGGAAGCGTGTGAACCAGGGCTCCGAGAGGTCAAGGGAGGAAAGAAGGCGAATGGGAAAAGGGCATCTTGCAGAGGGATGGCATGAAAAAAGAGATAGATGTGGAAAAAGAGGCACATAATTTGGTATGATTTGTGTGACTTTCTACTATAGGAGTAGGAGAGAAAAAAAGGCATCCTTTAGTTCCAGGAGGGCATAAGGCCAATAAGTGAATACTACTTCCGAATCTCTGGCTCTTTGGGAGGAAAAGGGTGAAGATATTTGGAGCTAATTAAGTCATCAGTGCTGGGAATGGTAAAGCACTGGCTTGGTATAGAAAAGGTGCTAAACATTTAAAGTCTAAAAAAAGTCTTTCAATATTTTCCAACATATTTACTCTGGAATAATAAAATAAACTAGACATTTTCTGATAACTTAAGTGGTGTTTGCCTGTGCAAAACTTGGCGTTATGGTACATTGCTATATGGTTGCTGGGGTGTCTCGGCATTACTTGGTGGTTACTTTCCTGTCCTCAACAAGTCAAATGATTGGAGGCATTAAGTTACATACTTCTGGTTTAAAGGACAGTTCACCCAAAAATGAAATTCTGTCATCATGGAATTTCCAAACATATACAACTTTTGTTTTTTTCTGTGGAACAAAAAGTATTTTGAAAAAGGTCTCTGTGTTTTTGTCCATACAATATTTTGGACCATTCATTATAAGGACAAAAATAGCTGAAGCATACCAAAAAATAAAATCATACAAAAAGGTTTGGAATAATATTAAAGCATGTGAATTATGCCAGAACTTTCAGTTTTGGGCGAATTCTGCTTTTAGTACTTAGTTAGACATTTATAATTATGAGCAATAGTAACAGTAAAACTAACATTAGCAAACTCCATGAACACAACAGAAGGGGAACATTTTTTAAATACTCACAAGGATCTGATTGGCCAGGGAGTGTCACATGATGATTCTTGACCCCATCAAAAAGAAGTTCAGCTCCTCCTCTAAAACAGGAAAAAAGTGCACATAATGCTGTTATTGCCTCTTACAGGTAGACCTTCAACAACAATAATTCTCAGTGAACATTTTACTATTTCTAAAACCTTCTAGCAGCATCCTCCACGCAGCTTTAATTTAATTAACATCTAGTGTATGACAAAACGCCCCCAGAAAACTGTTTCTTGTCCTTAATATTTTGACATTAGATGTCAGAGACTTAAAAGAAAAAGTTATTTTTAAGATTTCAAGCAAGACGCAATAGCATTCTTGAAGAGCACCAGGTTGTATGTACGGCATCAACAAAAAACCTTCAAAAAAAAAATTACGTAACTTACATTATAACTTCCAATAAACATAAATGAAGGGGTGAGAACCAACATATTTATCACAAAGAAGACAAAACCTCAGCATCGATTCAAGCAACATTTAATAAATGCAACCCAGTAAGTGACAGAGATCGTGTAAGAGCGAGAGAAGGTGCATGTCAGTGGAGAAAAAAAAAGCAGATAGGGACATGAAGTCAGAGTAGGACTCATGTAGCAGGTGCAGGCCCAATAAAGAGAGCTCACATCTCCTGGAGAATGCCCAGTTGTCCTCCAGATCGCCAGGCCTGGCGAGATGCCCGTACTCTAGCGGTACAGAGAGAAGCCAGCCTGTGTGCCAGCCTCAGAAAGGCCACTCACAAACACCACCTCTGTCCATAGACAGTCACATAGGACTCTGTTGCGACTTGAAAGCAGTGAGGACTTTGACCAAAAGCCAAATGCAAAATTTTTCTGCACCCAGTGAATTCAGGCCAAGATTTGTTTTGAAAAGCTCTGTCTTTCTGTCACTCTGATGCCATCTATGTTCTCTGTTGCTCTATGTTCAAAATAGCATACTGCCATACTACACTTATTATTTCTGTAATATACAATACGTGTACTGTGCACAACATGCAACTTTCTGTATGCATGGAATACCCTGATGGCCTAGAACATTTGTCAAAATGTGCAGTATACAACAGAGGGATATGTGGGGATACTATGTGGGATACTGTATCCACCTTTTTCTTCCCATAAGAACTGGTGTAGCCATTTGTTAATTTTATGGGTCTGGCTTCCGGTCTTTTCCGCAGCTAGCTATTTCAACACTCTTTTTAACTGATTATGCTGCTGCACGTGTGAGTTAAATCATTTTAACATAAAATGTAACCAAAAAAGCAACAACCATGATAATTTACAAGATTTTAACTGAGCAGCATTCAATGAACTGCACAATGAAGTGTAATGAGACTGTGTCACAATTGCATACTATTATTTGAAATGTTTATTGCTGGATAATTAATTTCACATTCTGTCAGTATTCAGTGTATGCTGGAAAAAGTATGCAATCTGTACAAAACAGCCTATATTTCTCATCAGAAAAGATATTCTCATACAAAAATAAAATCATCATATATGTGACCCTGGACCACAAAACCGGTCTTAAGTCGCTGGGGTATATTTGTAGCAATAGTCAAAAATACATTGTATGGGTCAAAATGATTGATTTTTCTTTTATGGCAAAAAAAACATTAAGAAATTAAGTAAAGATCATGTTCCTTGAAGATATTTTGTAAAATTCCTACTGTAAATATATCAAAACTTAATTTTTGATTAGTAATATAGATTGTTAAGAACTTTATTTGGACAACTTTAAAGGTGATTTTCTCAATATTCTGATTTTTTTGCACCCTCAGATTCCAGGTTTTCAAATAGTTGTATCTCGACCAAATATTGCCCTATCCTAACAAATCATATATCAACAGAACGCTTATTTATTCAGCGTTCTTTTGTGATGTATAAATCACTCTTATGACTGGTTTTCTGATCCAGGGTCACATATATACTGAGTTGTGAATCGAATCCAGCTAGCAAACTTTCCAAATTCCGTCCCTCCTCTTTTCCTGTGGTCTTAAAAATTATTGGAAGTTATAAGGCCAGGAAATTATTTGATTTGTTTCATTCCTTGTTTCTCTGTTATAGTTGTTATAGTATGTATTATTAATAAGTATGTCTCAGTCTGTAAAGACTTACAGTTGTGCTAAGGTTAGCCTATCATGTTTTGTTAATGTTGAAATGCAAAAATCAGTCAATCACCCTCTTTCGACATCATTTCATGCCCTCTCTCTACTATAATAGTACACATTCCCTCATAAAATTAAATGTCAACGTTCAGATAGCAGCTATAATCCACCATTAATGGATAAAACAATTATTTGATTATTACAAATTATACCTGTTTTATTCTGACATACAGCAGGCCGACAATTTCTTAAGCACTGTTAAAAGACAAGGTGTTTCTCAAACCTTTTTGTGACATGAGGGAAAATCTCAGGCTGATATTCCACTCAGTGTAGCATAGAAATATCCCCTCACTAATGTAACCGCTGTTCCTGTTTATAAACATCCGGAAAACTCATTTTTTGTTAGACCTAAAGCTTCTTCAACGGAGTGTACGTCTATATCGATTATTAATTGTTTTCATTTTCAGTGAGTGCAGCCGTTTATTATTCTAGTCAGTTTCAAGTGACAGCTCTGACAACATCAGCGCGCACTGCTTCTAGAAGTAACGTGAATTTAATTTTTAAAATAACGTACTTTTTCATTTAAACCGTTAAACCTGACGTTAAACCGCTGAAAAAAAAAAACAGTCTTTATCAACCAAGGTGATTTTATAAAGGTTCAATCGATTTCTCATTTATTATGTGTATTAATGTAACCACTGCAACACAAGATAAATGCGACGAATCATAAACAAAGCGATAAATACAAACCCAAACTCCAGGTGCAGACCTAAGGGCGCAGCCATGTTGCTATAAAACCCGGAAATTATCACACATCTTCACCGGAAATGACATCTTCCTCTGAGGACCCCATTGACCGTTTTGCTGTAGAGGGCGTTTCTGTGTTGATTCAGAAACAAGGTTGTATTCGAATTATTTAGTTCTATTATACAAAGAACTAAAAGATGTTTTGCCTGAAAGTTTACCTTCTAAGAATAATTCAAATATGTCTATCGTTTATATGTTAAATTGCAGATAAATTGCAAAACATTTTGGGTTCTACAGTATATTATTATATTATATTATATTATATTATATACGAATGAAATCACACTGACATAAATTTAAAATGATATGCAATTATATATATATATATATATATATATATACAATGTATTTAATTAATTTTAGAAGTATATAGTATAAAAAAGCCTACTAGTCCAGTTATTATAATGCTGATTGTAACTGTTATTTGTAATGTGATTTAAAAGTCCCCATAAAGTCTAAAATGTCCGTCCGTGTCCTCAGGAGAGGCGCAGTGCTGTCATGTATGGTGGAGTGATGTGGTGGTCCCCCACCCCCTCAGCCTCTGTCATACTGGTGACAGGTCTGTCCCGACTAGGAGCAGATTGAATTGCAAATCTCCTGCCTTCTGTTGGCGTCCGAGGCTGAACTGGCCCTTTGCAGCCGGCCATTCATGTGGTAATGTGAAGTCTGAGGGGAAAGGGGGGCCCTGGGGCCACAGAGAGTCACATGAGGGGACACTCCGGACTGACTTCCAAAAATACAATTATCAACATGAATTTGGAGTATCATACTGGTATGTGCACTAAAACTATATATATTTTTGGCATATTAGCCAAATGGATGGGATGCGTAGGTCGATACTTATCTTGGCTTCTGTTGTATTTTCTTTAAAAGCACAGTTGTTAACTTTGCAGGTTGTAAACGAATGACAGTAATATTTCAGAGTTCAGTGGTGTGTATGTGTGTGGATAAGTGTGTGTGTGTGTGTGTGTGTGTGGCAGATGCGGCATGAGCTCTAGATTTAGATGACAAAGTGTTAAAGCACCAAGACATGTAATCCAGTCACTTTACATGTACTTAGCCGTTCAAGACATGACAGGCTGTTCCCGTGCTGTCACCAGCGGATCCATCTGTAAATAACGAAAGAAAGAGAAAGAGTGAAATAAATTCTAGCATACATAATGACACCAAGTATCACATGTAACCAAAATAAGCTGGATAAAATGAGTCGCTCATGTTTAAAACTGCATGTAACAGCTTGTCTCAGCTGCTTTAACACAGTTTGAGGCATTTTGAGGCCACAGCAACACAAAAAGCATTTTCAGTTACTATAATACCACGGTAAAATGACAGGCTCACCTTGAAATTCCATTTATGTTTTTGTTTTAAATGTTACATATATATATCAACTTATTAAAATGATCTACATATATTAATATGTAATAAATATATAAATTTATTATTTTACTTAATGAAATATATACCATATACAAGAGTAAGGGTGATCAGCTTTTTACTTACCTATACCATTTTAATAAAATATGTATTTGTATCAATATTTAATTAAAAATGTATTAAAAATTTCAAACTCAGTATTCAATATTCATATTTTGGCACATGAAATCTAATAACAAATCTTATTAATGTTTATAAAAACACCACACATATAATATATCTCTTAATATATTATAAAACATTTGATAGTTATGTATTAATATTCCATAAAAATACATTAAACATATCAAACTCAACATTTCCACATAAGGGTGATCAACGTTTTACAGTTACCAAAATAATTATTATATTATCATAGCCTCATTATATTCTTTTTAATAAAATATGTATTAATATTTAAATTAATATAAAAATATTAAAAATGCATTAAAAATATCAAACTCAATATTTAATATTTCATATTTTAGCACCAGTTTCAGTCATGTGCACATGAAATCTAATAAGAAATGTTATAAATGTTTACAAAAACACCTAACAAATTTGCTCTTAATATACTGTATAACATTTGATGTTCTAGTTTTGTATTAATATTTAATAACAATAAAATACATAAAAAACATCACACTCAATATTCGAGGGTAAAGGTGTTTTTCACTTACCAAAATAAATGATTTTAGCACATTTTAGCAACAGTTTCAGTCATGTGCACAGGAAATCTAATAAAAAATCTTAGTAATGTTTATAAAACCACCACACATCTCTTAACATATTATATATCATTTTATATTCTAGTTTTGTATTAATATTTAATAAAACTATCAAACTCAACATTCCCAAGTAAGGGTGTTCAACTTTTCTCAGTTACCAAAATAAATCATACATTTTAGCACCATGTGCACAAGAAATCTGATAAAAAATCTTATTAATGTTTACAAAAACACCATACAAATTTGCTCTTAATATATTATATAACATTTCATATTCCAGCTTTGATATTTTAATAAAATATGTATTTGTATTAATAAAATGCATTAAAAACATATAACTCAATATTTAATATTCGTATTTTAGCACATTTTAGCACCAGTTTCAGTCATGTGCACAAGTAATCTAATAAGAAATCTTATAAATGTTTACAAAACCACCTAACAAATTTGCTCTTAATATATTGTATGACATTTGATGTTCTAGATTTGTATTAATATTTAATAACAATAAAATACATAAAACACATCACACTCAATATTCACGGGTAAAGGTGTTTTTCACTTACCAAAATAAATGATTTTAGCACATTTTAGTAACAGTTTCAGTCATGTGCACAGGAAATCTAATAAAAAATCTTATTAATGTTTACATCCACACATCTCTTAATATATTATATAACATTTTATATTCTAGTTTTGTATTAATATTTAATAAAAATATCAAACTCAACATTCCCAAGTAAGGGTGTTCAACTTTTCTCAGTTACCAAAATAAATCATACATTTTAGCACCATGTGCGCATGAATATGTTATATAACATATATTATGGAATATTATATAACATTCCATATTCCAGCTTTGATATTTTTAATAAAATGTATTTTTATTAATAAAATGATTTAAAAACATATAACTCAATATTTAATATTTAATATTCGTATTTTAGCACATTTTAGCACTAGTTTCAGTCATGTGCACAAGAAATCTTATAAATGTTTACAAAAACACCTAACAAATTTGTTCTTAATATACTGTATAACATTTGATATTCTAGTTTTGTATCAATATTTAATAACAATAAAATACATAAAACATATCACACTCAATATTCACAGGTAAAGGTGTTCAACATTTTTCACTTACCAAAATAAATTAATTTAGCAACAGTTTCAGTCATGTGCACACGAAATCTAATAACAAATCTTATTAATGTTTACAAAAACACCACACATCTCTTAATATAGTTTATATATCCTTTGATATTCTAATTTTGTATTAATATTTAATAAAATACATAAAAAATATATCAAGCTCAGTATTCATGGGTAAAGGTGATCAAGATTTCTCAGTTACCAAAATAAATTATTTTAGCACATTTTAGCACCAGTTTTAGTCATATTAAATCTAGTCAGAAATCTTATTAATGTTTACAAAAACACCAAACAAATTGTGCTCAAAAATACTCTGAATATATTATATAACATTTTATATTCTAGTTTTGTTTTAATATTTAATAAAAAATATTAAACTCAACATTCCCAAGTAAAGGTGTTCAACTTTTCTCAGTTACCAAAATAAATCATACAGTTTAGTACCAGTTTCAGTCATGTGCATATGAAATCTAATAAGAAATCTTATTAATGTTTACAAAACCACCTTACAAATTTGCTCTTAATATATTATGTAACATTCCATATTCCAGCTTTGATAAGCTGCTGCTCTCTTTCAGAGCAGATTGTGTGTGTGTGTGTGCTATTGTGTGACTTGTCGTTTGAGTTCACCGACCACAGCGGCCTTCAATAAAAGATTTTAATCTGCATTTCCCCAATATTTTGAGCACAGTGGCGTGTGACGGGCAGCTCGGCCGTGTCTTTGTGTGCTGAGTGGGCATTCAGAGCCTGATGTCCCTGTGTCTCTGTCAGTGTGCCCGCTTTGCCAGCAGTGCCTGGTGGACCTTTCTCTGACTGACACAGCTGTGCAGGGGACATCACACACACACAAACGTTTGCGCATGCACACACAAACACACACTGTGAGATTGCATCATGGTTTCGCTGCAACCCCCCCTCCGTAGCCACCATCTTGTCTTGGTGAAGTCACTTTAGCCTGACGCACTCACAACTCAAAGCCAGCACGCATGCTCCGTCGCAGTGCATTCACAACTGCAGCCTCACACTCACATACAGATGAAGGAAAGTGTGTATTTCATCTTTACACCTTGATTAACTTTGATGAATATATATATGCAAGTTTTATGAATGGACTCTGCATTCAAAGGGTTAGATTTGATTAGCCCAGTTCTGCAAGAATAGCTAAATTAAGGAAATTGTCCAGAAAATCAACCTTGAATAAATTGTATTTCGTAATTACACTACTAAACTTCTCATCTTTTGTCTACAACAAACATATTAAAATGTGTGGTACTGAGTAGGGTCAAGTGTAGGGAGTTGAGATGCTGACGTCACTGCAATATGTCTCACTGGAGCTCTACTTCGACGTTGCTGCCACCTTGTGCTCATATTGTAGAGCTACACTGTTTAAATTCTGTTCAGTATGTGGTCCTAAACCGGGAAGTGTAGTATAACATTAATAAAATGTCTTTTTTGTTGTTTATTGAGAATATTGATTTATTGTTTAACCTGTTAACTGTAACTGGCCCACTGAGCCCACGTATTATGTGTTTAGTACAGTAATATCCTATGCTGAACCTCTTGACAAACTATGCATCATTTGAAAGCTTAAAGAGGCTAGTTTTCATTCTTGTTGACTGTTTATTTATTTATTGTTTTTTTTATTGTTCAACATACCCTAGCTTTTTACAGAAAATATTCAGATTTGTAATCGTTAACATTTTCATAAGTAATTTAATAACACATCCATTCAGTAACGGCAATGGATTGCAGTTACATTTATTTTGTAATTAAATTACATACTGCCGTTACATGTAACTAGTACTCCCCAGCACTGGTAAAATATATATTTTAGGCTATGTAAAATATAAAAAATTACATTTTCACAAACATCCATATCTTTTTAAAAATGTTTATTTAAAATAATCTGTCAAGTGTCTTTAAAAAGTGACCTAACTTAAGTGGAACCGACAGTGAACAGGTTAATAAATGATAGTGTTATTGATAAACAGAATTAACCTTTCTTAAAAATGTTATTAAAGTCCCCCCTGTGGTCAAAATTTTTATCCCTTAAAACTGATCTTTGATCATCAAAACAACATATTTAAATGTTTTTTCTTGTAAAAATAATTTTCTCATGACTTAAAGGGGTCGTGCCCATTTTCGACAAGTTGATATGATTTTTTAGGGTCTTAATGAAAAGTCAATGGTTGTGTAAAACAACACCCTTTTTACCTTGTCAAAATGAGCTCTGCAAAAATCATCTCATTCTAAGGGGTTGTTCCTTTAAATGCAAATGAGCTCTGCTCGCCCCGCCCCTCTCTTCTCTCTGTGGAGTGACGATCTTGTTTACTTTAGGCACATTTAGCCGCGTTTAGCCACTAAACTTCCTAACTACCACGTTATAAGGAAAGGCGATCGCAAAGATTCATAAAAAACGCTTATACACACTTCTGCTGTAAGTGAAGCTGGATCATAAATGATTTGCGCGAACATAGACGGATATATGTAGATCGGGAGGCGAATTCGCTTCACAAACGTAATCCACTGCATCTTCAGCGGCTCAGATGTTGGAGTAAATGACGACCACTATGTTCATTATTACATCCAGCAACACAACAACTCAGTCACTCAATTATTCTTGTCTAACTTACATCCCTGCTTCGGCATCAAAACAAGGAAAGTTACTGGACTGTTACAGCTGATCTGAGGTAAGAGCTCATGGCAATCAACTATCGTGGGAGTGGCCTCTGTTGGTGTGACGGCACAGGGACAGGCATCTGAGAATGGCTCAATTTGAAAAAGGGGATATTATTTTTATAGATCAATTAAAAACCACTGCATGGATTTTTATCATTATAGGGTAGATTTGTACATACACTGCCAACACACATTAATGTTCAAACAACATGAAAAAGTGAACTTAGCATCCCATGACCCCTTTAAAACAGCTTGAATGTAACTCTACCTCTCTTGCCTTATTTACTATACGCGGGTCTATGAATATGCAAATCAGCCCCGCCCCCACGCAGTCACACCAGCCTAGCGGTTGTGCTCTATTTAATGCTCTATTTAATGTTTGATTTTGTGCTGAAAATTCTATTGGTATATTTTGCATGCTAAGTATAGGAATCTCTCCTTTGACGTGATTGGTTACTTATTTTGTGACGTAGCAAAAAAGGTATGTTTCAAACTGCATTTCTGGGACAGCCTTTGGGAAACTACAGTTTTAAGGAGAAAATACTCAGCAATAGTGTTGATTAAAGGACTGGGACATGGATTGTCTAAAAGCATATTAAAAACACCACATAGACAAATAAACAACATTAAAATCTTGATTTTCACTACAGGGGGACTTTATCAGAATGGCACATTACCTATTGAATACTGATGTGTTTTGAACTCATCGTTTGAGTTAGGGCTGTATAAACTATTTTAAAACTAGAAATTTAAAAAACAGACAGGCGTTGACTTGAGACAAGTAATTTTAGTGCTGTTAGTCAGGATGTAATAGACTTTCAAGGAATAATCTGGTTTAGTTTCTTGTACAGGCTGATAATTTTGCATCCATAAGACCTCAATATATTGTTGGGATATATTTATAAATATATTTACTCGCAAAGTGCCTGTAGCCGCTGACTTGCATTTTATGAATCATGAAGAACCACATACGGTTTCAGGTAAAAATCTTATTTACTGTTCTACTGAAGACAAAAAAAAAACGTCTTTTTTTTGGGTCACGTTGACATGAACTGAATTTAACGAGGATGAAAACGAGGCTGTGAGAAACGTAGACTTTACAATGGCACGCACAGCATAAAGGTCATAGATCAGGTCATTTTCACAACTCTCAACTTTCGCAACACTTTAGTGGAGTTTTTGTTTACTTAAAGTTTGTGTTCGCCGGCTGAACAATCTGAACAATGGTGCTCAACAACATTACAATTCATTTAATGCAATTCAGGCCTACTTCTATCGCTCACAGCCTTGTTTTCCTTCCTGTCAAAAATTAAATATGTGGCTACCCTGACTAACTGAAAAAAATGTAAAAACCCTTATTGTACAGTTTACCCAATCATATTATTTATGGTATACACAACAAAATTGCATTTCTCATGTAAACTTGATTTCTTTGCTTTCGATAACTAAAATGTACATTGTACTAGTTTAAATTACTTAAGAATGTGAACCAATCAAGTACTCAAAAAAGATTTTTTGCTAAAACTGTAATTCCCAGCATGCTTAGGACTCAATGAGGAGAGTTAAAAAATTGATGAAATTAAGCTTTATTTTTTGCATCATGGTACTCTCCACAATGGTGCTAAAGTGACACGGAGGAGAATTGTTAAATAAAGTTATTATTTTAGTTTTTTGCACACAAGTAGTATTCTAGTAGCTTTATAAAATTACTGCTGAACCTTTGATCACATAGACATTTTGTCAATGTTCTTTGTACTTTTCTGGGCCTTGAACGTGATAGGGCCCTTGCTGTCTATGAACGTCAGAGAGCCCTCGGATTTCATCCAAAATGTCTTAATTTGTGTTCTGAAGATGAACAAATGGTCCTACAGGTTTGGAACGACATGAGGGCGAATAATTAATGACAGAATTTTCATTTTTGGGTGAGCTAGCCCTTTAAATATGAAATTAAATAATCTTTAAAACAAAAAGCACAAAAACACAAGCTTACTGTATTTTATTTTCTGAAAAAAGAGTGCAAAACATATGACATACCAGTATGTACAGCACATAATAAAAGGATGCAATCACATGACCTCGTCCACCTCGTCTATCGTCAACCGTTTAGGGGTAACTATTTACAAAACGAAATAGTCACACATTTACCTTTACAGTAGAGAAACCAAACACAAGATACAGTCCTAGACCAGCAGGCCTTGTTAAAAAAAGTTTCAAAAGGTTCAAAACTTACTTCCTTTATTAGTTTTAGCTTACTAAACAGAGCCCTCTGCTGGCTAAAAGTGAAATTGCATATGATCCACTTTTCATCCCATAATGCTCCCCTATCTGTGACAGACAGCATCGTCTACTTTCAGATGTGCCTTTATTAAGATACCTGAAAAAATACCTTCAGAAAATTCCCTGGAAATATGCATCGATAGACTGGGTGTGAAGTATAGCAGCCTGAATATGATACACAATAGATCGTGTTAGAACCAGATACCTACATCTTTTCTCTTTATGGTACCCAGAAATAAGGGTAAAACATTTACACTGCTGATAGAGGTATATGTATGTGACTTTGGGTTTTGTTTGGCTAAATCTACCAGAATATGAAAACAGTATTGGGTGTTTTTGAATCTAATGAACATGTGGCTATTAATAGCTGAGCTCTTTCAGACTTTCTTTGTGATTAAAATGTGAATGGTACTCATACATAAGTCGCCGCCAGGATGTCATAATGTTGCTGTGCAGCTACTAGGGTGTTGTTATGTGGTTTCAGGTGGTTCCTAGGTGGCTACTCACTGGCCCAAATCAAAAGAGCCCATTCAACTCTATGGGATTTTTTAGCTCTTTTATTATTCCCACCAAAGTGAAAATTGTGATAACTTAAAAAAAACAATAGCCACCTTTCCTTAACTGATTTGCACAATATGAGGTATAGTGCATACCTGTTGGATAAACGGGTGATTTATGCATCAAAATAGAGTTTTAGTAAAACTCCTAATCTTAAATATGATCAATATGCATTAATGCACAACGATCCTCCATATATTAGCTTGTAACTTATTGCCATTGTAACATTACTTTGAATGTTTGAATGAATAATCAAATGTCTTTGCTAATTTGCAATAGATGATCTGGGCATAGACTTGATCTGTAAAGTTTGACTATATGTGTCTCTTAAATAATACAAACTGACATTCATTGTGATCTCATTGAGAATATACATTATGTATCTAAAAGACAGCTAAACCTCATTGCTATAGCCATACTGACTAGCACAGTCTGTCATGAAAAATATTAAAGCGGTCATATCATCAGTCCAAATTATTATAATTAAGTCAATTTTCACTCTCTTTCTCATGTTTAAACTTAAACAGGCTATTTTTGTGCTGCTGCGCCTTTAAGACTTTATGCAAATGCCCTCCTTTGTATGTGAAATGAGAAACACATGAGCTGTGGGTTGGTAATATAGTTTGCGCTGCCACATGTAAACAATTTGCGCTGTAAATGAATTGTTTCCCAAATGAACATTTGGGATCCGTTCGAAGGATCCGCAGAACTGTAGGTGATACACACAGCCAAAAATAGCACAACATGTTAACACAACATGTCAATTTTACTCTTATCATTAGTTCTTCTGGTGTTTCGCACATGTTGATGTGTGAAGTGGGCAGTCATATGCTAATGAACTTGGGTTGCCAAGTTTCAATAAATGCATTTTTGCACTGGATTTTTAAATTCTGATATTCCTCATGATATGACCTCTTTGGGCAAAACTAAAAAAAATCCCAGAATGACAGAAAGAGAGGAAAGAAAACAGTATGTCTTCTATCTTACACTTCTTCTCTAACACATACAGACACCAAAGTACTCTGAGAAGCAATGTTGTCAAACCTGGAGAGAGTGTGAATGTGAGCATCTGTTAGACGCTCATTAAAAATGAAGGCCCAATTCCTCATAGTAACTGTCGACTCCATTTCTATCGATAAAGCAATACAGAAAAAAACACAGAAGT
Organism: Labeo rohita; assembly: GCF_022985175.1. Classification (NCBI taxonomy): domain Eukaryota; kingdom Metazoa; phylum Chordata; class Actinopteri; order Cypriniformes; family Cyprinidae; genus Labeo; species Labeo rohita. The sequence continues at coordinate 18,075,193 of NC_066878.1, forward strand.
GAACCCAAAAAATGAGCATAAAAATAAGACTCTATCCAGCAGACATCTGTTTGAATTCATGATTTGGCAACTTACATTCAGACATTTGAAAAGTGAGTGTGTGTTCAGTCTATTCCAGCAATAAATCGTGACTGTGTAACGTCAATGCAGTCTCATCTCTTGTGCAGAGACGCGTCACCTCTGCAAGACATCTTTGCTTTTTGTCAACAGCTGATGAAAACTAAATTATGAATTCACATAAAACAGGATTCAGACCCATTTGGGTTAAAGTCAGCTTGCACTTTATCACATTCTCTCTTTTTGAAAAGGAAGTGCCCTTGGTCACCACTGAAGAAGAGATTTTGGCTTTAGATTTTTATTTCATTCCATTGCTGCAGTTCGCATCTGTGTTCTTTAGGGGGTGCTCTCATGCTCGCATAAAGCCTGTCCCCTTTTGTGCCTTGTTTTGCAGAGTCCCTCATTGTCACATTCTCCATTTCCCATGTGGCTCCCCCCAAAAAAAGCATGGCCTGGTCCAGGAGTAGGAGTGACAGAAAGGTCAGGGATCATACCATTTGTGATGCGAGGGTGCTATAATTCACTGTGTCGTACAGGAGATTCTAGCTTGTGGGACAGAGCGGTGAGGACCTTGTCAAACTTCTCATAGCGCTCGGCCTGGCTGCCTTCGGAGCCACGACTGCCCCATAAAAGCCTCATCTGAAACTCTGTACAGAAGATTTCCAGCACCTCCTTCCGCTCCTGGAAATCTGTGTGGATTTAATAGATTAAGTTTAATAATTGTGTCTAATATTAAATACTCAGATTTTATGTTTTAATTGCAACATAGATTAATAGTTTACCCTGTAGTTTGCTCTCAGCATTGGTGCGATACAGTCCTCCGTGGTGAGCAATGGTTCGAGCTGCTTCCAGATGACTCATGACCACATCCACTCCAGACTCCACACTCTCCCAGGACTCCAGCGCCTCCCCTGCCGCCACGCCGCGCTCCAGAAGCGACAACACTGGCACCACGTGAGGAAAAGAGGTGTTCGAGAGGATACAGGTCTCTGGGAGATTAATAAATAATTATATTTATCAATCAGTCTATCAGTTTAAAAAAAAAAAAAACACAATTGGAACTGCTGGGAGATTTGTGATTTAAATAATAAATAGGGCTGTCTAATCTAATTAATCGCAAAATAAATTTGACTGTGAAAATACTCTTGTGTTAAATTAAAAATACTCTTGTGTTAAATTAAAAAGTATAAAAGTATATTAAAAAGTATCAAGTAGACATTACAAATTGTAGCTTTAGAAAGAAATTTATTACACATAAACATTTAGGCTGCCACGACCTAACATAAGCTATGGAACATAAAAAAAAGATAAACTGAGAAACATCTCAGTATATTTGTTCATATAATGAAAGTCATAGTAACCAAAACAGCTTTGTTTCCAACAGTCTTCAAAATACCTTCTTTTATGTTCCACAGTAGAAACGTTTGAAACGACATAAGGTTGAGTAAATGATGACAGAATTTTTTGGGTGAACTACCACTTTAACGAAATGATACTCTAAATAAGAAACTAAATCTGCCAGCAGGTGTCGGTAATTGTCTTTTTGAGTCATTAATTCATTCGATTCGACACGATTCGTTCAAAACGTGGATCCATTCAGAAACTAAACACCACTGTGTTGCTCACAGATGCGCAACAATTCTGCTATGGCTTCAAAGGTAATATGTTCTCTGCAAAAAAAGATCAAAAACACATAATATTGTGTTCTTTTCAGGGTTTCTCGTAGTGGAAGCCGTCATAGTTGGGTAAAGCAGTGAATGGGAGAGTATCAGAAATAGATTTTTTGCATTCCCATTTGCTCAAATATCAAAAGAAAAACTCCATGATAGTGTTTTGACGACTTTCAATCAAAGGAAAAAACTGAGAGAAACTGATATCAGTAGTCAGAAGAGAGAACAATGTCAAATTTACCATCCCTCCCATAGATGCTGCATTAGAAACACCCTCGCACTAGCCTTAACTCGGTTTTTGTAACTTGATGAAAAGATGATATAATACAAAGTATAGTGTTATATATGTACATATATTAAAAATCAAAATATGAAAAAAAGTCATAGATTTATGATGATGATGACTGTTGAAACGTGTCATCACGGTCTTGTGAAAAGGGTCCATATCAACTTCTTATATACTGAACTGATGTATAAAATCACATTTAAGCTTGTGATAGATCGAGACATAATCAGCACTTGTGTTGTATTGTTCTTGCTGCCTGTGTGATATTGTGTGATATGTGATATATATAAATATGAGACAAAACACATACAGGGGCATTTTTTGCACCAATATTTTGAATTTTAGGGCATAACTGCATTTGGAGTTGAATTATATTAGTCAACAGTTAACTATATGAAATATAAGATAATGTACCGGTCTGGGGGCAGGGTCAGCGGGTTAACTGCATTAAAATGTTTTAATCGCGTTATTTTTTTTATAACTAATTAATTAAGTTAACGCGTTAAACTGACAGCTCTAATAATAAATAAAACAGTTTGGGTGCTTGATTCTGATTGGTTGAGCCACATTCAAAGCTGTTGTAAATTACTCTACAAACATACACCTCTTTGTTTACGTCTGTGTGTTGCTCAGCAACCACACTGTTGCAACCACAACCGTTTCTGAGGAACTATAGACCTTTTTCCTGAGTAAACTATGAGAGCCGCCATTACGAATTCTAACTTCCGATTGGACGCTCTTCTGTTCCCAGTCTTCATAGGAACCAATTCAAATAGCGCCCATTTGTTTTTAATGTAGATAACGTTGGCAGCTTTGTGTTATTTACACACTCATTAAACTTTAAGGAGCGAGGCACTGACAAATGACGGTCATTGCGACATTGCAAAGTGATGGTGCTATACAGCCATGTGCTTTTTAAAAACATTTTAATAGGATTAACATTAGATTATCAACTCGGAATATACGCTAATTTGACTAGAAACACTGGGCACCACGTTAAGGAAAAATGCCTATATTGTTTGCCGAAAGAATGATGTTTTTTTATTAATATCATTACACTTTATGTGCTCTGTTTTATTTTGTGAAACCTTACTACTATTGGAATAACTGTTTTATAAAAGCAGTTTAAAGGGGACATTGGATGCCCATTTTTCACAAGTTGATATGATTCTTTAGGGTCTTAATGAAAAGTCTATAACATGCTTTGGTTAAAATTTCTCAATGGTAGTGTAAATAACACCTTTTTTACCTTGCCAAAATCAGCTCTGCAAAAATCATCCTATTCTGGTCAAGGTTGCTTTAAATGTTAATGAGCTCTGCTCGCCCCACCCCTCCCTTCTCTCCGTGGAGTGACGACTCTGTTTACTGTAGCCGCGTTTAGCAGCTAAACTTGCTAACTAACAGGTTATTAGGAAAGGTGATTGCAGAGGTTCATAAAAAAACTCTTATACTCACTTCTGCTGGAAGTGAAGCTGGATCACGAATGATTCGCGTGAACATAGATGCATTTATGTAGATCAGGGGGCGCATTCCCTTCACAAACAAACGTAATCCACTGCATCTTCAGCGGCTCAGATGTCGGGAGTAAATGACGAGTACTATGTTCATTATTACATACAGAAGGGTTTTTTATGAATCTTTTCGATCGCCTTTCCTAATAATGCACTAGTTAGCAAGTTTAGTGGCTAAACGCAGCTAAATGCGGCTAAAGTAAACAGGTTTGTCACTCCACAGAGAGAAGAGAGGAGCGGGGCAAGCAGAGCTCGTTTGCATTTAAAGCAGCCTCGACCAGAATGGGATGATTTTCACAGAGCTGATTTTGACAAGGTAAAAAGGGTGTTGTTTTACACTACCATTGAGAATTTTTAACCAAAGTATATTATAGATTTTTCATTAAGACCCTAAAGAATCATATCAACTTGCGGAAAATGGGAATCCGATCACCCCTTTAAAAATGCCAAATATAAAACTACTATTAGGGATAACACTATACTGTCCATGTAATTCTTTACAAACTGCTTAGGAGCTGCTAATGTCACTTAAAATAAACGTTCTGTGGTGTAGAATATTAACAGTATTTTGCCATTAATAAGATTCTTTAAGACACTCTGTCTTACCTTTCCCATCATTCATGGCCTTCAGGAATGGCTTGAGTTTCTTCTCATAGAGGATGGCGCCTTCTGTGTGTCTCTGTCGCAGTGTTATCCACGTCTGCTCCAGCCGTGAGATCTACAACAAACACCATAGAATATATAGAAATAAAAAACTCTAATATAACTGGAACTACTTCACAGCTGTGCATTCACTGGAAACGATGAATAATAATTTAAACTCTAATACACAAATTATATCTAGCTCTAGTTAGTGGTGCACATACAACAGTTAGCAGAAGCTAGAGATTAGAGTTTAAAAAGTTTAAAATATGGATATTTTTCATACACAAATGCATCAATTCACTTCAGAAGGCCTTTATTAACCCCCCAGAACCACGTGGAGTACTTTTTATGATGGATGGATGCACTTTATTCAACATCAAAATCTCAACACCCATTCACTGCCATTATAAAGCTTGGAAGAACCAGGACATTTTTTAATATATCTCTGATTGTATTCGTCTGAAAGAAGAAAGTCATATACACCTAGGATGGCTTGAGGGTGAGTAAATAATGGGGTAATTTTCATTTTTAGGTGAACTATCCCTTTAAGGTGAGCACTGCTATTGTTTCTAAACTTGCTGTTAAATTTTAGCACTTAACTCATGCTACTGATATGAATGTCACCTCATATCCTGTGGTCTGAGAGGACGGGTGTGTGTTCTCACCTGTGGCAGCTCCAGCGCTCTCATGACCGCAGCGAATCCGTACATGTTACCCATGTTGCTCTTGAGTTCAGCAGCCAGCTGGATGGTTTTGTGCAGGAGGGCAGCTCTCTCCTCTGTGCTGCCCGTACAACCCAACAAATCCACTGCCATCATTATAGACATGGTGTAAAACCTATAGAACAACATATGTTAAAATGTAATTTATTCCTATGATCAAAGCTGAATTTTCAGCATCATAACTCCAGTCTTTAGTGTCACATGATCCTTCAGAAATCATTTTAATATGCTGATGTTCACCTAAAAATGTCCTTTTGCTGGTTGGAATAGAGTTAATTACTGGACGACAGAATGAAACGTCACTGGTTGTTGATTTCTGTGTTGTTCCCTTCACTTCAGAACAGCTGTGGCGTGTCCTGATTGTGATGTGTCTGTACAAGTGTAAGTGTTTCCTCACCTCTCCAGCAGATCCAGCCTCAGCTGGTGTCCATGCGGAAGAGTCAGCAGCTCCAGCCCCGAGCTCACTCCCATCATCCTCTGCATCTCCTTGGTAACGCCCAGTATCCTAGCAACCTGCAGATGGCCACACAGTTACAAGAGCAATATATTCGACCCCACCCCTTTATTTCCATCCTAATATATTCCCGGTCAGAACTGAAGACATTTAATTAGCCTTGAACTCGTCACATGATGAATGTGGTAAACAGCAGTGTGGAAAGAGTTTATTAACCCCGAAGGTTTAGATGTTAATGGAAGACAACACTGAGAGTACGGGCTGATGAAAGGTTTGGAGTGCCATCCAGACTTTATCAGTCAGCTTCACATGTGCCTTACGTAATGTCGTCTGCTCTCGCGGATTAGAAAACAGAGTCAAGAGCTTGAGAACCAATTAAATGTCATTCTGTCTGTCTGCCGTAGGGTCATCTTTACTGTTTGTGTACTTCTTTGGGAGTGTTTTGGGAATATGGGAGCTGGTAATGTTGTTCTGGGTCCTCCAACAATTTGTGTAAGAATAATTTATTGGATAATAAACTTTTGGGATCAGGTATTAGAAAGTACTAAGTAAACTGTGGTAAGCTGTGTGGTTAAAGAGAAAATGAATTGTCAAAAATTCTATCAGCATTTACCCACACTCAAGTTGTTCCAAACCTTAATGACTTTATTTCTTCTGTTGAACACAGAAGAAGATATTTCAAAAAATGTTGATGGTAGCCACTGACTTCCATAGTGTTTTATTTCCACACTATGTAAGTCAGTGGCTACTATCAACTGTTTAATTACCAACATTCTTCAAAATATCTTCTTTTGTGTTTAGTAGAAGAAACAAACTCAGGTTTGGAACAACATGAGAGTGAGCAAATGATGACAGAATTTTGGATGAACTATCCCTTTAAGGGGGCTCGTCATGTTGTAGCAGAGATGTGTATAGGCTTTATCAGTGTCAGTGTTGCCAAGTCTGCGTTTTCTCGTGGAATTGGGCTACTTCAAAATGGTTGCAGATTGGGTTGTTTTTCATGTTCGTGGGTTGAAGCGACCCCAGTGATGTGATATTTAGCCCCTGGAATGTGAATTTTACCACAGGAACCCTACCAAAAAATGTCTATTTTACCCCTGGAATGCGATTTTGATCGGGCGACCTTCTCCGAAATGCAACTGGGCTAGATTTAAGTAGCAATTGGGTGGGTTTTGTTGTGAAAACCTGGCAACCTTGGCTTTAAGTTCAAAATCAGAATCGGTCCCAAAACAAAGACCATGTGACCAGACCTTTTTATTTCTCCAAGAGAAAAGATCTATATGTACAGCTCTAACTGACTTAATAGATTTTATAATAAATATAAAATACACTACCAATCGAAAGTTTTTGAACGGTAAGATTTTTAAAGTTTTTTTAAAGAAGCCTCTTCTGCTCATCAAGCCTGCATTTATTTGATCCAAAGTACAGAAAAAACAGTTAAACTTTGAAATATTTAAAAACATTTAAAGCTGAATTTTTAGCACCATTATTCCAATTGCATGATGCTTCAGAAATCATTCTAATATTCCAATTTTCTGCTAAAAAGCATTTATTATTATTATTATGCTGAAAACAGACGAGTATACTTTTTTCGGGTTTCTTTGATGAATAGAAAGTTCAGAAGAACAGCATAAATATAAATCTTTTGTAACATTTTAAATGTTTTTATCATTGCTTTTGATCAATTTAAAGCATCCTTGCTAAATAAAAGTATTAATTTCTATAATTTAAAATAACCTTATTCTAAACCCATCTAAAACCAACTAAAAATATATGGCTATATGGGTAAAAATATGGAAAAATAAAACACAAGGGGTGTGTGTTTTTGACCTAGTTATACATCTGTGAACAAAAATATCTCTAGAAAACTAATGTAAAAAAATCTCTGCAAGAAACTGTTAATAGAAATAAAATAATGTTTTTACTCAATGCTAAAAAAATTGTATTACTCAAAAAGTAAATTAACATTACATTTTAAAAATTGTGCCTCACATCAAATCATCTGTAGATGCATCGGATAAAATTCCAGTATAGATGTAGAAACTCGTGTAGAAAAAATTATTGACATGACCCAAACTTGCAACATTATGAAATTTTATTAGCAACATTTTGATCTATTGACCAAAAGGTTCATTGACTGAAATACTGCTAATTATGGGTTTAAATGAAGGTTTAAATGTGGATTTCAAGCTCTTATCTTTTTTTTTTTTTTGTAATTATTATTAGCATTTTATTTTTCAGTATTTATGAACAGGATTTTTGCCTGATGTATTACTCGTTCCCATTATTATTATTATTTGTTTCAGATGTAGTTGAGCTGGACTTCAAGGATTGATTGTTTTATTATGAACACTTAACAATACTCTTTGCTTTGTATATAGTTCAGTGAATCAACAAACGGATGAAGGCCAATAGCTGTTTTATCTCCTGCCAACATTCAATAAATATTTTTTTAGAGTGGAGAATTTTTATTTTATGGTTATAGATGTTGTTCTTGGCACCTAATTACCGTGGTGAGTGCATCGACTGAACCACTGCTAATACAATTTAGTAATGTATCTGCATTATGTTTCCTGTAAGAGTGGGCACAGCCATTTGTAAATTTTATGGGTGTGGCTTCTGGTCTCATCTGCGTCTAGCTTGTTTTGCTTGCAAATTGATGTGTTTCACCATCTTATTTTATTGTATAATCTCAATTATGAACACACGGGTTTGCAAACTGTTTTACCATTTACTGTACGTTGTTATTCTTCTCATTATTTCCCTGAAGCGGCTAATGAAGTCTCGTCCATAGGCTTACTTGCACGTTCAAGAATAAGGTGGATATGGAAACAGTAATATAGCCACTAAGCATCAGTTTCTTCTGGTGACGATGTATTTATTTGTATTTTTACCGTGCAGTCTGCCTTGGTGATGTGTTTGGCGGCTGTTTTGGGATCCACCTCCGCCAGCAGCTCCTTCACCCTCTTCAACACGCTCATCTCCAGAGGTTTATTCTCGGCTGGCAGAAGAGTCGACTGGTATTTCCCAGGCTTGAAGGAAGAGCTGGTCTCCACCAGGGGGAGCATGAAGGTTTCCATCCCGTCTGGGGCTCCAGAGCCCGGGCTTTGGCCCTCTTCCACCTTCAGCCTCTCTACGTAGCTCTTGCAAGGAGGAATGGGGGCTTGACCGGGTCTCAGCTCACAGTAGCTGCCGCCCTGCTCTGAGATCTCGGACGGGTATCCGTGGGCAGGCGTGGAGTGGCTGCTGGGGGGCGCGTCCGAGCAGGGAAGGTTGTTATTGGATGAGGATGGCGAGAGATGGGGATCGCTGGAGCGGCGCATCACAGGAGAAGGTGGGATCACGGCGAGGACACGCCCACCTGAGCCATGTCTGTGGCGGGAGACTGGAGAAACAAACAAAGTAACAGATTTTACTGCACAGCTTGATTCTGATTGGTCGGTTGCAAAATTCCGAGAACCTGTTCATTCTGTATAAGTTTATTTTGCGACAACAACCATCTGAGTGTACATTATCCTTTACTTTTTGGATGAGCTAACCCTTAAAAGGTACTATCAGTGGGTTTAAATATTCAGATATATGCATGAGTATGTGTGTGGACTCACTGGAGCTGTAGGCTGGGGATAGAGGTGTTTCCCCCACAGGGGACAGTGGGCAGCGGTATTCTTGGATCTGATCCATGCTCATGGCACAGTTCCTCATTGCATCCTTATGGTGCACCGTTGAAGGGCTGGAAAGGACAACATGCTATTAAATCCCTCATTCTTTATGTCAAAACACAACAATCAAACATGTAGCATTTTCAGCTTCTAATTTTGGTGAACAATTTATAAGCCACAGCTACAAAAAACACATTCAGTGCTATTGTGCCGCTAGAGACGACATGCACAGAAGCAGGTGAAGGGTTTCCATGTGGCCAAATCTGTTTGGAAAACAGAAGTGAGTGGGAGGGGGTTTGTGCCAGCTGTGAACACACACACATAAACACACACACACACACCAGCTGCTGCCCTCCGCTGGTTTCACCTCTGGCTCGACTGTCTGAGGCTCATCTGGCTCTGTAGGCTGGGCGGCACTGATAATACAAGACATCCTACATGAGCACATCACTCCTGCATCATGGCACACTTGTATGTGACCTATTAATATGCCTGATCTCAGACCTGAGATATCGGAACTCCAAGAATGTAACCACATATATAAGATTAGGATATATATTCAAAACATATTCACAACAAAACAAAATAATGTTATTCTGAGACTCTGAACCAGTTTAACTCCCATACTATAAACGAATATGGTCACAAAACGAAACATGAAACAAAACAAAAAGAGATTTTAATGTGTTATTTTGAACTTCTGAACCAATTTAACTCTTGGTGGTTACTAAAAACACTACATGAATATGGTCACACAAAACAAAACAAACAAACAAAAACATTTTAATGTGCTATTTTGAGACTCTGAACCAATTGAACTCTTAGTGGTCATTAAAAACACTACATAAATATGGTCACAAATCAAAACACCAAAAACAAACAAACAAAAAAAACATTTTAATGTGTTATTTTGAAACTCTGAACCAGTTTAACTCTTGGCGGTTACTAAAACACTCAATGAATATGGTCACGAAACAAAAACAAAACAAAACAAAAAAATTATAATATATTCTTTTGAGATTCTAAACCAATTTAACTCTTGGTGGTCACTAAAAAAACTGAATGAAAATGGTCACAAAACAAATATTTTAATGTGTTACTTTGAAACTGAACCAATTTAACTCTTGATAGTCAATAAAATACTACATGAATATAGTCACAAAATATGAAACAAAACAAAACAATATTTTAATGTGTTATTTTGAAACTCTGAACCAATTCAACTCTTGGTGCTCACTAAAAACACTACATGAATATGGCCACAAAAGAAACATCAAATGAAACAAAACTAAATTAATCAAAACAAACAAACAAACAAACAAAAAACATTTTAATGTGTTACTTTGAGAGTCTGAAGCAATTTAACTCTTGGTGGTCACTAAAAACACTACATGAATATGGTCACAAAACAAAAAAAATGCTCTATGAGAGCTTCATTATTAGTTAAAATGATGACCAAACAAAACAAAACAAACAAAAAAAACATTTTAATGTGTTATTTTGAGAACCAATTTAACTCTTTATGGTCAGTAAAAACAATACATGAATATGGTCACAAAACAAGACTATGATAGCTGCATTATTAATTGAGATGATGATGGTCAAACAAAACAAAACAAAACATTTTAATGCAGTATTTTGAGACTCTGAAACAATTTAACTCTTGTTGGTCACTAAAACACTAAATTAATATGATCACAAAAAAAGGCTCTATGAGAGCTAAATTATTAATTGAGATGATGATAATGATGAAGGTCTACCTGTGAGGAATGATCTTCTCCGTCGTCAGTCCATCCGTCATAGTAACGCTTCGTCTCTTGATGTGTGCCCCCCTCTGGGTCGATGGCGAATGTGCAGATCCCGGTCTCCCACCGGCCAAAGCAAACGTGGCTTCCAGGTACCTCAGTGGCAGCGTTCGGTTGACTGGACACAGCAGCTGGGCTCCGGTGTGCGGGCACACGGGTCGACCCGTGCCAGCGTGGTGCCTGACCAGCGTGGGGACAGAGTCGAAGCTCTCATGCTCCAGCATGTACTGGATTTTGGTTTGCCCACTCTTGACCAGGACTTTACTGATCCGACAGTGGATCACTTCCTGCTGCCAGCGACACGTGAGGACATAGTCGCCCACGGTCGACAAGGAGTCCCGTACGAGGAAGTCGCCGCTGCGCAGAACCAAAGTTTCTGAAGCCTGTATTGACACAAAAGAAAAGGGATTATTAAAAGAAATGTTGCGAGCTTGACTCAAACCTATATTTCCCACACGAGCAGCATAGCTCAACATGCCACTTTTTTATTTTCCCCCCCAGAACATTCCAATTTTGTTTGTACACATTTTATACATTTTAAATTAAAATAAATAAATTAAAATGACATTTGGTGGACTGTATTTTTGTTGCCATTTGTGTAACATTTTTACATCACTATGAATCAATGCATTAACTGGATATTTTACATAAGTTTTCAAAGACTTGATTAAATGCCACAGATGTTTTACATGCTAAATGCTTATGCTCCAGCAGATGGCGCAACAGTACATTTGGTGAGGTCAGAAGTGCAGCATGGGGGCGTATCGCCATGGCGACTAGCTATAGTTTTTAATAGAGAGGGCTGGAGTTTCTCTTTACTCCAGCTTGATCAGGAATACATTATGCTAATGCCCAGATGGCTGCTCTCATAGTAGAGACAGCGTGGGCTGTAGTTTGACGGCTCTATGGTGCAAAAAAGGACACAAACACACTTTCCCACACACACGCTGACATAAAAACCCAAATAAACATTCACAAACCAAGCAAATATACAATATACAAACACATATATAAAACACACACACGGAAAATACTGTAAAACTGCTAACAAAGATTTTAATTGAACAACTTTTCCATGCACACTTGTTTTTATATGATGGTGTGGACTTCCCTTCAACGTCCATTGTTATCAAATCTGAGGTGTGTAATCTTTTTGAAGTTAAAATACTTTCATCCATTACCACTTAATATGCAGAGACAGCTAGAAGTCATTTGTAGGCGGTTTCCCGAAGAGTGAACCGCTTGCACTTGCTATTGCTCTGTTTGCTTGAGAGAATAGTTTGGGATTTTGGGAAGGCATAGATGGCAGACAGACTTTTACTGAATGTGTGATGCATATTGCACACAAACACTGACTGAAATCACCAGTTCAGATTTGATTGGCTAGCTTTACGCAACGTCTAAGATTAAGGACATATGGTTTTTCAAAGGTCTACCTAAAAAAAGGTACCAGGATGATGCAACAACCACTTCTGAGGATGTAATAAATCACTTGACGTCAAATCTTCAAAAGTTATTTATAGTTGAAGCTCACAACAGCAAATAAACTACACACTCAAAAATAATGTTTCTTTAATGGCGTTGATGTTACACAAAGGACCTTTGGCATCAACTGAACTTTTTCATCATACAAAACATTCTTTATGGCAGAAACAAAAGGTACGGAGGTAAGAACTGTTCACTGAAGGTTCTTCTGTGGTTTTTCTATGGTACTGCTGCAAAAATACTCAAACTATACATTTGCAATTGCTAGAAATGAAGTCAGAATTGTGACTTTTCTCAGAACTGCGAGTTATAAAAGTCAGAATTGCGAGATATAAACTTCTGAACTTTTCCTTGCAATTATGACTTCTTTTCTCAGAACTTTGAGACAAACTCACAATTCTGGCTTTTTTCTCGCATATATGATTTCTTTTTCCAGAATTGTGAGACACAAACTTCTAAATTCTGAATTTTTCTCACAATTGCGATTTTGTCTCACAACTGACTTTTGCCTCAGAATTGCATGATATAAACTCACAGTTGCGAGTTATAAAGTCAGAATTGCGAGATATAAACTTGCAAACCTGTCTTTTTCTCGCAATTCTGACTTTTTTATCATAATTGTGAGTTTATATCTTGCAATTCTGACTTTTTGCTTGCATTTATGACTTAAACTCACAATTCTGCATTTTTCTTGCAATTGCGAGTTTGTCTCACAATTCTGACTTTTTTTCTCAGAAATGCATGATATAAACTTACAGATATAAACTTGAGTTATAAAGTCAGAATTGAAAGATATAAACTTGCCAGTCTGACTTTTTTCTTACAATTCAGATTTTTTTTTTAATCACAATTGTGAGTTTACATCTTGCAAAACTCACAATTTTAAGTTTCTCTCAGAATTGCAAGATATAAAATTGCAGTTGTGAGTTATAAAGTCGGAATTGTGAGATATAAACTTGCAAATCAGACTTTTTAATCGCAATTGTGAGTTTATATCTTGCAATTCTGACATTTTTTTTCGCAATTATTACTTTTTCAGAATTGTGAGATATAAACTTGCAATTTTAAGCTATAAAGTCTGATTTAGAAAAAAAACTGAATTTTTTCTTACAACTGCAAATGTATATCTCACAATTCTGACTTTATAACATGCAATTGCGACTTTATATCATGCAATTTTTTTTAAAAAAGTCAGAATTGTAAAAAAAAAAAAACAGGATTGCAAGTTTATGTCTTGCAATTCCGACTTTATAAGGTGCAATTGCAACTTTTTATTTTGCAATTATGAGAAAAAAAGGTCTGAATTGTAGGTGTAAACTGTGGCATAAAAATTTGTAATTACCTTGTTTATTTTCATTCGGTGGCGGAAACAAGCTTCCATCATTTTTTGTAAACTGGTTCATTATTGTGGTATAATCAATTTGACACAAAACCACCTCTAAATCCAAAATTAACTTTGTCATTTTACATGACAGTTTCCTTTTCATCTAAGAGTTCTGAATAGGTTGCTAATTCTGTCTGCGTGAAATAGTCAACACTGTACCACAAACGCACCTCTCGTGGAATATGGCCATGGTACCAGCCGTGGCTCCTCATATCACTGCTACTGAGTTTGAGCTCCTCCTCCAGCTCCTTCCTGAGTTTCTCCGGAGGCGACTCCAGCAGGTACTTCTCCTTGGAGAACTGCAAAAAACACAAAACCAGCACATACAGTAAGTTGCACCGCCCTGCTTCATGAACACACAAACATGTGATACAGCAAACTATTGATCACTCTGAGAAAAAAAAACAAAAAAACATTCTTGAACAACAATTGTAAGGTTTATTGCCTCACTTATCAAACTGACATATCAATCCATATGAGAGATTAAAAAGTAATTTGAGTCACGTAGCTTCACTGCACGTAGTTCTTCTTTATAGTTTATGTAATATCTAACTCTGTTATTAAAAAACAAATAAAAGCATACAAATACACACCCAAAGAACCATCCCAAGTGTGTCCGTTTAGACAATGGCACTCTGTGTCCAGCAGAAATAATGTGTAATCTATGAGCGTGACAGTTCAAGGCTAAGGTCTTGACCCTCTGTGACACAGAAAAACTAATCCAAACATAGAAGGCATTGTAATGAAGTCAATAAAAGACAACGGGTAAAGCTACTAACATGGCTCAAAATCTGTGAATATAGGAGATGCGGGATCAATTTTGCTGTCCTGGGTCACTCTAATGGTCTCTTCCTCTCTCTGTCTGAGGTAAACGGATTAAACATCTGCTTCCTTTCCCTCTTCGACCGTCTTTTACACATGGGAACAGAAAAAGATGCTAGATTTCAACAATCCCACTGTCATTTAACTGGTTGTGCGTGTATGTGTGTGTAAAGTGTATAAAGATAGTGAGGCAAGGTCAAGTGTAGAGAGTTATTGCTTTTGTCTCTGCCTCCAGGGGCCGAATTCACCACCTGGGCCTAACCAGACCTCTCTGTAATCTCATATAGGCGTCTGTAATTGTCTTTTGCTGCTTGAAGATGGCCACAAGGTACAATATTCTGGTCTCATACATTCTCGATTTAGGACCATAGGGAAAGCCCAGTGTGTGAGCGATAACAGGGCTAGGCTGATATGAGTACTTCATATTGTCTGAGGTGCCTCAGACAGGAGACGAATGACTCTTTTCCAATTTTTTGAAATTCTCTCTTCCAACTTTATTAGGGTTTATACGAGGAGTGAGTTTAGTTATTTATATGAAGTAGTGCCCATACTGTGCTTCTGAGAGAACACATGAAACACAATGAGAAAAAAAATAAGATGAGCTAGGAAAAGCAGCAAGGTGAGACAAAATACAAAAGAAGAGGACAAGAAAAGAGATGAGACAAAATGGGAAGAGACATGATTAGAAAAGACAAGACGAAAAAAGTGAGGTGAGACAAAACAAGGCAAGAAATGATGCAAAATCTAGATTAATTGAGACAGGAAAAGATTTGAGATAAGACAACATTAAATGAAGTCAGATGAGACAAGAGCAAAACAAAACAAGATGCGAAGAGGTGTACTGAGGCAAGAAAAGGAGAAAAGAGACAAGATGAAAAGAGACATGACAAGAAAAGATGAAAAGAGGTAAGGTGAGACAAAAGTGAAACAAAAAAGGCAAGAAAAGATGCAAAACTTAGGAAGAGATAATAGAAGACAACATGAAGTGAAGTGAGATAAAAGGAAGACAAGATGCAAATAAATGAATTGAGACAAGAGGAGATGAGACAAGATGAGAAGACACTATATGAGACAAAAGTGAGACAAAACAGGGTAAGAAACGATTTAAAAAACTATGAATTGAGGCAAGAAAATCTAAGATGACATGAAGCGAAGTGAGATGAGACAAGAGCAGGACAAAATGAGATGCAACTGAGACAAATATGAGGTGAGAAGGTGAGAAGTGGGACAAAACATGGTTAGAAAAGATGCAAAAACTATGTATTGAAACAAGAAAATATAAGATAAGACCAGACAACATGAAGTGATGTGACATAAGACAAGAGCAAGAAGAAACATGATGCAAAGAGGTGAACTGAGATAAGAAAAGGAGAGAAGAGACAAGATGATAAAAGACATGACAAAAAAAGACAAAAGTGAAACAAAAAAGGCAAGAAAAGATACAAAACTTTAGACAAGAAGAGATAACAGAAGACACCATAAAGTGCAGTGAGACTGGACAAGAGATAAGACAAGATGCAAATAGATGAATTGAGACAAGATGAGACAAAGGTAAGAGGTGAGAAAAAACATGGTTAGAAAAGATGCAAAAACTATGAATTGAGACAAGAAAATATAAGATGAGACAAGACGACATGAAGTGAAGTGAGATGGGACAAGAGCGAGACAAAACAAGTGAACTGAAATGAGAAAAGGAGAGAAGAGACAAGATGAGAAGAGACGTGACAAGAAAAGACAGGATGAAAATAAGTTACGTGAGACAAAAGCGAAACAAACACAGGCAAGAAAAGATGCTAAACTTTAGACAAGAAGAGATAACAGTGGAGACTGAATGAGACAAAGCTGAGAGGTGAGACAAAACAAGGTAAGAAAAGATGCCAAAAATTTATGATTTGAGATAATAAAATAGAAGATGAGACAAGACTACATGAAGTGAAGTGTGATGAGACAAGAGCAAGACAAAATGAGATGCAAAGAGGTGAACTGAGACAAGCAAAGAAGAGAAGAGACGAGATGAGAAGAGACGTGACAAGAAAAGACAGGATGAAAAGAAGTGAGGTGAGACAAAAGTGAAACAAAAAAGGCAAGAAAAGTTGCAAAACTTTAGACAAAGAAGAGATGAGACAAGATGAGAAAGAGACTAGATGAGACAAAGGTAAGATGTGAGACAGAATCGAGACAAAACAAGGTAATAAAGATGCAAAAACTATATGAATTGAGACAAGAAAATGAGACAAGATGATGAGACAAGATGACATGAAGTGAAGTGAGATGAGACAGGAGTGAAACAAATCGATACAAGAAGAGATGAGATAAGATGAGTTATAATGAGACAAGAGCAAGACAAGATAGGAAAAGGAGGTAAACTGAGAAAAGAAGAACTGAGACGAGAAGAGAAGAGATGAGCAAAGATGGGACAAAATGAGGTGGGATGACAGCAAGACACAAGACAAAAAATGATGCGAAAACAAGAGAAGAATCAAGATAGGAAAGAAGAGATGAGGCAAGATGAAAAGAGACGAGATCACAAAAAACATGATGAAGTAAGGTAAAATGAGACAAGAGTTACAAAAAGCAGAGGTGAATCGAGGCAAGAAAATAAGAGATGAGAAGAGACAAGATAAAGCACTGTAGGATGACAAGGAGAGGTGAAAAGAGACAAGATAAGGCAAGAGCAAGACAAATTTTGACAAGCTGTAAAATTTAAGAAAGTTGGGGTGAGATGAGTCCACAAAATAAGAGACGATCTGAAAGTAGTGATGAGAGATGATAAGATCAGAAAAGATGATAAATAACAAAATGAGACAAAGTTAGAGTGAGATGAAATGAGCAAGAGAAGACAAGGCAAGATAAGATATGAAAATAAGAGGTGAAATGAGGCAAAAAAAAAGAATGAGATGAGAGGAGATGAGAAGAGAAGAGGTGAGACAAGACGAGATGAGACGATGAGATAAAGCACTGCTAGATGACATAGGTAGAGGTGAAAATAGGTGAGGTGAAACAAGACAAGACAACAGCAAGACAAATTCTTTTAAGATGAGAAAGTACAGGAAGCTGTGGTGAGACCAGAGAAGAGGCGAGATGAATGATGAGAAAAGACAAAAAGCAAAGAGATAAGCAATGATGAGATCTGGCAAAAGAAGGAGAGATGATAAGAAATTAAGCAAGCCATTTTGACAAACTAAAAGAAGAGATGAGACAAGATGAAATCAGAAGGGTAGAGATACCAGGAGTTCTGAATAAGCCTAAGCAAGCACGCATTGTCATTTCTGCAGAGATTCACTCATTAAAGAGCCTGAAGAAAGATTGAATGAGATCAAGCTGCGTTCTGCTTTCAAACACTGATGTCTGAAGACTCCAGAGAGACACCTGGGCTGTTTCAAGTCCCCTTGCCCCACTTAGAGCAGCTCCTGGAGGGCTAAAATGTCTTTCTCACTGCCCTCTTTCTTCCACAGAGAAAGCACTTCTGGCAGTCTAATGAAGCGCATGCTGGGGGAAATGACCTGACCACATGCGCAAACACACACACACACACACACACACACACGAATGCACAATGTAACCTCTACAGAGGCACAGGGACAGAAAGAAATTCAAGATACAGAGGAGATAGAACGAGAGATGGAAAGGGGGTGATAGGACCAATACGACTCACACACCCCCAGCACTGAAGCTCTGGTTGTCATGGAAACCTCCTATTGTGTGAGTCGGCCCTGTGCCTTCATGTGTCTCATGCACCACACACACACACCTCAAGCATTTTACAAAGCAAGAAAGCAATGCATTGTGAAAAACAATTATACTTCCAGGAACATGACGGGGCACCAGCAGCAGAGAGAGCACTGACAGGAAACTTTTATGCTTTTGGATACCTGAATGTCAATCATATAGGCTTTCCCATGGACTAATAAACCAGAAAATGTGGGTTCTGAAAATTCAGACACATCCTTCAACAGAACAGTCACCAAACAGTAGGATTCAGACCCAAAACATTTCCATCTGGACCACAAATCATTTCTCACATATATTTTGTGTTCCCAATTTTAATATAAATGGATTTCTGTTGAAAATAAAGTAGATGCAGAAGTATTTACCCATTAGAAATGGCTGCCTGAGGTAACAACTGCACATATTCACATTTAACCATGTATACTAGACTAAGCAGCAGTTTCGAGACTACTTTGTCTGTGTAAGATTTATTATTTCATATTATTACAAAGTACTATTGCTGCCAACTTGGAAATGTACAACAATGCACACTGCTCACTTTATTTAATAGGCATTTAAGCCATATTTGCCAAGAAGGAAAAGTAGAGACTGAACCTCCTAAAACTTTAATTGAATACCTCTGACCTAGAACCTTAAGATAGTATGACATATCGAACAAACTGTACTTCTGTCCTTCATAGCAGTGCTTTGTCAAATTAAATACGCTGTCTACGATGGACGGTCTTTAGACAGGGTTGACATGATAGCATCTAGATCATTGTCTGCTATGGTTCTTAGAATAAAACTGTCAGTTTTCAGTTGATTTGTGAATTTGGTCTCCTACTGCATCTTGTGGGACACATTTGACTGAAAATCCCTGGGTAAATCCATGCACAAACACCAACCCATTCAGAGGTGTTTATCTTCAAACCCCCATGGCTTGTCATGAATAACATCCAGCATGATTCATCACCCAATTTCACTCAGCACCCCCATTCTCTTCTTCCGCCAATCACAGTGTTTGATTTAGCCAAGGCACCCACCCACCTAATTCCATTTCCACCAATCGGAAGAGGCTTTGCAATCACTCAGATCGCTTGTGATTGAGTGCAGCTGCTCCTCTGGGTGAAAGGAAAACCATAGACGCAAAAAACCATTAGGCCGACACGAAGTGCAGATATGGCAGATAAAGATTCACAGGTCAGCGGCTGTCATTGAGTCTGCTCTCTGGGGTAGAGCTAATCCAGTCAGCCCTGCTGAGCACTGACCCAACACTGTGAGAGATAACAGGACAGCTGGTGTTAAAATCACCTGCCACACTGATGTGGAATATGATTTAGACCATAAAACAAACTCTACGGAAATGTCCAAAAGTAGATGTGAATGGTCACCAACACCAAGCAACTGGTTCCTTTCGTACTTGCTTAATTTTCTTAGATAACTGTGGTGGAGACAAACTTCTGTACTCAAGGGGGCGATATCTTTTTAACTGGACAATGTTAATAAGACATTTTGGATTACAAACCACTGAGGTGTTTATGTTTGAGGTTTAAGCCCTGACAAATGCACCCAGTCCTGTGACCTTTCCCTCAGGTTGACCCAGGGATCCGGATTTTCAGACGTTGTCCATCTGCTGCCCATGCGGTGTTGCTGTCCCTTTATCCCACCTTAAGCCGTCTTAATGCCCCTATCATGCCCTTATCTCCCAGAAAACCATCTTTGCATTATCCCTTCATCTATCCCTGCTGTCTTACACCACCCGAATCTCCACTAAATCCCCATATCTGTCATCGCTGGCCTACATCCCAACATATTAGATCTTAAAACGATTTCTGTTTCTTAGATTTTCTCTCTCGGTCTGTCTGTCTCTGTTTCAAGCACACACCCACACATACTCTCTGGTGTTTAACACGGACATATGCGGGTCAAATGAGGTACTACAGCTCATATGACTCCATTAACAACAACACTAAGCTTATATTGTGCACACTTAAGAGGTGTAAATTGATAACTGTGTTTACATGAACATAGAGATCCACATGCTTTGAATATTTTTGATCTCAGATGAGCTCCTTTGGTCAGTAAGATGACCTTAATTGTAATACAAGAAGTTAAAAGTTCACATGACATTGATTTCTTGAAGAAACAGGCCATTCAGAGATGGAAATTCTCTCATTTAGGGGGCGTTTACATCACACCTTTTTCTAGGGTTGGTCCGACAAACCATCGTCCATCGCTGATGGCTGACAGATGTCACGTTGTTGAGCTGGCATCGTGATTCCACCCCCACACCCCCCGAAATATAGAATGGGAGGAAAAAATTTATTTCAATACTTTCTCTCACAATTACATTGTTGGGTAATTATACTATATATAAAGTGCGGACATCAGAGAACGGCTATTAATATGCAGGGCATTGAAATCACTTTTGAATGTGTGCTCGCTGTTTACTTTCACTTTCGAGATTCGCAATCACACAATTCTGTTAATACTACGGAGAACAGTACTTACCACACATTTTACAAGGTAAGATGTTTGTCAGTGGTTAGTCAGTATATGATTTAACAGCTTCCATATGTTTTTTCCATGGTTTAGACAGCATAAATTAGAAGAACAATGTATTTCATAGTATATTAACCATGCAATCCATGCTGTTGTTTACATCCGAGTACTGCCAAAATGGCTGCACATCCTGATAACTGACCAAATCGTGACGTAAGTATGTCAATAGCAATGTACAAGTAGTATGGATACTTTCATGGTGCTTTTTGTCCTATTTGGTCTAAATCACCATCTATTTTCACTGTACACTCTCAGAAAACCAAAAGGTACAAAAGCCTTCAATGGGGCAGTATAAAGATACTGCATACAAGTATCTTAAAGATGCTTATTAGTACCTAAATTATACATATTTGTACTTTTTAAAAAGGTACTGCCCCAGTGACAGTTTTTGTATCTTTTTTTTTTTCCGGAGACTGTATGGACAAAAGCAAGCATTTAAGGAGACAATCGACCCTTTGCAAAAACCCGCCTTCCTTAGTTACTGTTGCTATGTCCGACAAACAATGTCACTCTCACACTACACGTCATGTTCTCATGCAGTGAAAAATACGTCACGAAGCAAAAAGGAAACTGACAAGACAGAGAAATGTACTTCTGGTATGAAACAAGGTCTCAGCTTTAAAATGGTGTCATTTTTTAAATAAATTTAAACAATATAAAATTACTGTATATAAAAAATATATATAAAATTACCTATTTGGAAAAAAATTGTAACGTATTATTATTATTATTATTATTAATAGTAATAATTGACTGTTCAGGTGTAAGAATAAGAAATAAAAGCCAAATAAATGCATATAGATTTGTGATATATTATTACTGTTTATCATTTAAGTGTGTTTCGTTGCAATTTTTGTATTTGCTATTTTTTAATTAATTAGTTTAAAAACTATTTGGAAAATATTAACTTTATATTTAAAAATATACTTAATAATAATAATAATAATAATAATAATAACTATTACTATTATTATTATTATTATTATTAATTATTAACAATTAATAACAATTAAAATTTACAATATTGCTGTTTATTAGTAAATTTGTATTTCCCTATGCTTTTTTGAAAAAAAAAAAAATATATATATTTTTAAAGGCTATTTGTAGAATTATTATTATTTTTGTTAATGTTATTATTATTATTACTATTATTATTAATTATATATTAAACAATTATTTTATAATATGACTGTTTATTAGTAAAGTCTATTAAATTGTAATTTTTGTATTGCCCTATACTTACGAAAAAATACATTTAAATGTTCTTTTTAAATGCTATTTGGAGAATTATTATTATTGTTATTATTATTATTATTTTATAATATTGCTGTTTATTAGTAAAGTCTATTAAATTGTAACTTTTGTATTTCCCTATGCTTTGTGGAAAAATACATTTACATGATCTTTCTAAAGGCTATTTGAATTATTATTATTATTATTATTATTGTTGTTGTTGTTGTTGTTATTGTTATTATATATTATTATATATTAATAATTATTTTATAATATGACTGTTTATTAGTAAAGACTATTAACTTGTATTTTTTGTATTTCCCTGTTTTTTAAATGTTCTTTCTAAATGCTATTTGGAGAATTATTATTATTATTATTATTATTAACTGCCCTAGGCGTAAGAATAAGAAATAAAAATTAAATACATGCATATAGATTTGTGATATATAATAAATATAAATATAAATGGGTCTTTATACATGAAAAAAGCTACAGCAATCTGTCTTAAATGTTGTCTCTGTGTGTCTATGTAAACACACTGTATGTTTACAGCTTCAGTGTGTCCAAATTTTGGCTAATATAACTGAATCATAACGTCATAAGGAGGCTCAAGTAAAGAGTCACACATCCCCACTCACACTGGCAGGAAAGTAAATAATAATCAAATCCACTCCTAGACAGCCAATCACGTGCTATTATCCAGCAAATCCCAGCATTCTTCGGCAGAATTAAATGCGTGGAAGCTAATTCATAATTGATGCTTAATTATCAATCTCATTTGGAACGATCATTACCTATGCACAGCAAATCATTCAGAGCCTGAGGCCTGATGGGCCACAGGAAGCACTCAGGCTTTATAGAAATGCTTGAAGTGGAATGTATGTCAACACACCCAGAATTCCCCACACGCCACACAACAGCATATCACTGGCCTAATGTTGCAGACAGAGCAGCTGGCTGATGGGGTGTCATCCACATGCATCCACCCAGAATTTCCCCCTCATTTCCCCAAGACTCATCTCACCGCCCTTGAGACATCCCATCAGAGGGGACCGAGCAGCATTTCCATGACAACAGCACGATCAGGTGTTTGCTCTCTGAGTGTTGAGGTCACAGTCTTGGCACATGAGACGTCAGCCCTTTCACACACACACACATACACGCCGCGACCCTCGGGTGGGCATGGAAAAACAAAATGCCCCCCGTGGCATGTGGCTGACGGATCGTGTTTGACAGGAGCCAGTGTGTGCGAGTGTGTTTTGACATGGGACTGGCTCAAAATGCTAAAGAGCGCTCCTTCATTTTTTATGGGTTAAGAAGGTTGCCAAAAACAGGAAGTGCAGGGCGGCTTTGAGATGACCTAATTCCTGCTCTGCTGTGAGCTGAGGTCATGCTGCGCTCTTCAAACTTCTGATGCTAATTATTTAAAGTGGATTGCAAGTGCATGTGCATCCCTGTTGAGCAGTACAATAAAACGTACCATGGTAACTTGGGGAAAGTTACTTTGAAAAGTAATGCATTACAATATTGCATTACTCCATAAAAAAGTAATTGCATTACTTAGTTACTCTTTATGGAAAGTACTGCATTTTATTACTTGCTTGCTTTTGTTTTTTAATAACAAAACCTCCAAAAGTTACATAAGTAAAATGAATAAGCCTCAGGCTGAAGAAAGCATACTCCCAGTTTCTCTCAACATGGGAACAGGAGAGGTGTCAGTGAACTTGCATTACTTATTTGAAAAAGTAACTGAGGTATTTTTATTGTAAATTTAAAGTAATGCATTACTTTACTAGTTACTTGAAAAAGTAATCTGATTACTTAACTCAAGTTACATTTTTGAAAGTTCCACACTAATTGCATAGAAAAAGTACTTTGGAGTACTATGTAAATACATTCACTGTACTGTAGTACCGCCACAGTAATTTTTTATTTCATGTTGACTTTAAGAGTTTGCACAGAGCTGTTGGTGAAGCAGATGGCAGCCATACAGTTATCTTCGAGACTACAGACTTCACAGTCAAGAGTCATTGCACCTAAATTTGTCTGCAAAGCAGAAGGAGAAACAAGTGCAGAAAAGACAGAACGAAGGAAGGGGGAGGATAGAGAGACTGAGGCCTGATGCCAAGACAGCTGAGATTATACAAGACATTTAAAATGTCACACTGTACATTTGTAAACCTTGAGTTAACATTCCTATTTGCATATTCAAAAGGCCAATAACACTGACTGAACGAATACAGCTCACAACAAACTGACACAACATGACCTGTTTTAATAACTGCTTGTTCATCTGTGAAAATGTCATCGTATAAGTCTGCTCTGGCTGTTTCAAACAAATAATACGATATCTTGTTGATTTCAGTTAAAACATGTGCCATGGTCTCAGGCTGAGGATTAAAAAGATTTTAACGCAGTATTGAGCACAGTATGAAAAAGCATAATCATGTGTGAGAAAGAAATATGGCTAAACACACAACAAAACTGGTCTGAGATCAGGAAAAAAAGTTCAATTGATTCTGATATCACACTGAGCTTACAAATCAGTTCACGATCCAGAGCGCATACTGATTTAATAAAATGTTCCAGATTCACTGGCCATGCAGTCTGAGCAATAACCATAAGCAGTCTGTGCTGCGGTTCCTCACGCTCTGGGACAGTGAGCCAGACACTTGAAATATGGAGATAAGAACTGTTTTAACTTCACACTATGTTTATTTACAGTGACTTGTCCTTTAGGTTTTCTGAGACTCTCTGATGTGCATTGTTCCATTAAATTTAGAAAAACCAATGAATGTAACATTTCACAAGTTTGGGAACTCTTGGTTCTTAATACTGTGTGTGGTTACCTGGATGATCTATGATTGTTTTTTTGTTTTGTGATGGTTGTTCATGAGCCCCTTATTTGTTCTGAACAGTTAAACTGAGCACTGATCTTCAGAAAAATCCTCCAGGTCCTGCAGATTCTTCAGTTTTCCAGCATCTTTTGCATATTTGAATCCTTTCCAGCAGTGACTGTATGGTTTTGCATTAAAAACTGAGGGGGGTAAAACTTTTTGAATTTGAAGATGAAGGTAAATTGTAATTAATTTGTCTTCCGGGAAACATACAAGTATCTTTTTTGCTTCCAAAGAGCGGTACTAAATGGAAAAAATGATAGTTCAACAAAACAAATCTTTATTCTGTTCAAAAGTTTTCACCCCCCCGCCTCTTAATGCTCCGTCTGGAGCATCAGTGAATGTTTGAAACTTTTTTTAATAGTTGAATCCCTCAATTGTCCTCAGTGTGAAAAGATGGATTTTAGAATCATACAGTCACTGCTGGAAAGGGTTCAACTATGCAAAAGATGCTGAAAAACTGAAGAATCTGCAGGACCTGGAGGATTTTTCTGAAGATCAGTGCTCAATTTAACTGTTCGGAACAAACAAGGGACTCATGAACAACCATCACTAAATAAAAAAAAAAACAGTCGTAGATCATCCAGGTAACCACACACAGTATTACGAATTGTAATAATTTATTTGAATAATTTCAGCTATTTTTGGTCTTGTGGATCACATGTAAACATCTTTTATGTAAAATATCTTACTCAGGACAGCACTTAATAAAAAAATAACATGCATTTTGTATGATCTCTCCTATTATTCACATTTTCACAGATTCTGCAAGGTGTTCCCAAACTTTTGCATAAAACTGTCTAAAACTTTAAAAAAAAATAAATTTTGCAAAAGCAGTTTTTGAATTTTCCACAGATCCCCTAGAACTCTTGACTGTAGTTTCAAAACTTTAAAATGACAGAAAGACATAAAAGGCAAATCAATTATAAAGCTACTAAAGATTAAAGGTTAAACTGCCTGAAATGACAATTGTCTCCATTAGTAATGCTATTTTATCCTGTTTAATAAATGCTCACGCATGACATCACAACTATGCAAGGCCACGTCTCATGCGGTTTGTGGTTGGGCACACAAGACTGTTTTTTTTGTGCTACTATTGTGTGCCTCTGCCGGTTCGTAATGCAGCTCTGTGACACATGGGCCTGTTACGCTGACAGGCGCAGGAGAAACATCCTGATTACCCTCTTCCCTCTGGGCTCACACATGATAGAGAGAGAGAGAGCGAGATAGAGAGGACAGGCAGCAAGAGGAAACTGGCCATATGGGGTCTACGGGTGGTTTGGTCCCTATGTGTTAAGGGAGCAGCTCAAAGCAAGTGTGTTTCTGAGGGTTTTGGGCATATGGTGTCATAGAGGGGGGCAAGTACCACAGGAAAACACACATGACTTATCTTTCATCACGGGTTTGGAGAGAACACATCTCTGCAGATAAATGCCTCAACATTCACGGCATCCGTATTAGCCAAATAGCATCTCAGTGCCGTGATTTAGCGAGTGTAACAAAAAGCTGAAATCATAGAAACAGCGGGAGCCTCATTCGAGATTTGAATTCCCACAAAGAGTACCAAAAAACACAGTGTTCGGAGAATACATAATGATTGTGGTGCTTAACTTCAAGTGCTGACATTTTTAACTGCTTAACTGCTGTAATTTCACTGTTAGCGTGCTAATATATGTGTGAAAACATAATCGCTTGTGCCTAGCTGTGTATCAAGACAGCTATTGTCTAAATGCATGTTATTGATCTTATTGCGAAAGGTTCTTCCATGCATATCTTTCAGTTTTTAACCTTATAATTTTATCAAAATATCACAATTTGAATTCTGGTATAAAGGCAGGCTTCTCTCTGATGACATATATTGGATTTCTCCAGATCTACTTCCAGCTGATGAAATGAACCAAGACCTGCATTACATTTTTTGATAATCCGTTAAAGTTGTATGTACATCACAAAACAGAATGAAGGATCTATCACTACTTGTTTAATTGTGATGTCAAATTTTAAGGCAGCATTGCTCTGTAGCCTTTGCTAATGCGGCAAATCCAGAAAACAAATCTATGCCAAATAAATCATCCAAGACAGCAGACTAGATGAGTGAGCAACTGTAGACTATTGTAAACTGAATGAAAGCTTTGACAAACATAAAAACTAAAACAGTTTTAGCAAATATACATTGTGCTTTGTATTTATGACAACCATTACATTTTTAGCTTTGCAATATGTGCTAACCCAAAACCCACTGAAATCAATCGTCAAGCCACTTTCGAGCAAATTCTGTTCATCTTTGCTGCATTACTGTCAATAAATTAGCTTAAACTCTCACTGAGAACAAACAACTTCTAGTGGCAAATATCAATAAGCAACCCTTTAGAAAAACATTGTTAGCTTAGCAACATGTGCTTGCTTAAAAACTACTGAAATCAATCGTCATGTCTCGAACAAATTCTGTTCAACTTTGCTGGTTTATGCTGGTCCTTTGCTGGTTTATGCTGGTCATGTTGCTGGTCAAGGACCAGCATAAACCAGCAAAGGACCAGCTTAAACCAGCACCAAAACATACCTAAAACATCCCAGCATCAAAACATACCTACCAGCATATGCTGGATTTTCACCAGGGAATGAACGACTTACAGTGGCAAATATCAATAAGCAATACTTTAACAAAACATTGTTATCTTAGCAACATGTGCTAACCCAAAAACTACTGAAATAAATTGTTAAGCCACTTTGAGCAAATCCCTTTCAACTGCTGCATCACTGTCAATAATTTTGCCTCAAATTGGCAACTCTCTTTGAAAATGAACGACTTCCAGCGGGAAAATATCAATCACGTTGTTAGCTACAACACGTGCTAACCCAGAAACTACTGAAATCAATCGTCAAGCCACTTTCGAGCAAATTCTGTTCAACTTCGCTGCAACACTGTCAATAATTTTGCCTCAAATTTCCAACTCTCACTGAGAATGAACAACTCTCAGTGGCAAATATCAATAGGCAACCCTTTAGAAAAACATTGTTAGCTTAGCAACATGTGCTAACCCAAAAACTACTGAAATCAATCGTCAAGCTACTTTCGACTGTTCAACTTTGCTGCAGCACTGTCAATAATTTTGTCTTAAGTTGCCAACTCTCACTGTGAATGAACAACTTCCAATGGCAAATATCAATAGGCAACACTTTAACAAAACATTGTTAGCTTAGGAACATGTGCTAACCCAAAAACTACAGAAATCAATCATCAAGCCACTTTTAAGCAAATTCCGTTCAACTTTGCTGCATCACTGTCAATAATTTTGCCTCAAATTGTTAACTCTTACTCAGAACAAACGACTTCCAATGAAAAACATTTATGGTAATTGAACTGACTCATTAGACCTGTTCCAAATGCAGTGAGCACCTCTGCAAGCAGCAGACAGCAAGACAGCTCACCAGGTTTGGAAACGACAGTAATTTTTTAAATGACGCAATATTTTTGCAACACTGACAGTCACCTGACCTGACCGCACAAGCGTTAATATTCATGAACTGTCACAATGAGCCATTGCCATCCGGAGACACCTCTGCTTCCTGTTTTTAAAGAGAGCAACCAATTAGGAGCCAATTTACAGGCTGTGATGGGTCACAGGGTCAAGGCACTGATGGATTCTGGGGTCTTAGGACACATCAATATAACCCCATCAAAAACCGTTGTGAATCCAAGGTAGCAGCTTTTGTGTGCCTGAGCAGATCTGTGAATTAGTCTAGTGTAAAAGTGTAGGGCCAGGGGCTGTTTTACGTTCAAATAAACCGCACATCCCACATCGCCGCAATGGGCACAACCCCAAAGGAGAAAACTGCAGCGGGGTGAGTTGGCGAAGGAATATAAAGACACATCCGATTGATTAATCAATAAATGTCAGACGTAGATTAATTACACAGCCTGGAAGACGTACCAGCTGAAATTATGAAGACACCAAATTCAATAAAAGACTTCTGGGGAGCATCAGTTATATAATAAAAGTAAAAGGGCTATGAACATGGACATACTCATCTGATTGGCAACAGATTCAAAATGAATCCAATGTGCTAAACTCAATCCAGTTCATCTGTTTCTGGATTTCTGGACATGAACAGATCGCTGTGTTGCCTTAAAGTGAAAGGGCGGTCTGAAAGGTCAATAGAAGTGAATTTATGAGTGTAACCTTACAGGCATCCTCCATCACACCCTCCATCTATCTCTCAGACGTTCAGAGGAAAGATGACAGGGAGTGGCAGAAAAAGCTCAGACGGCCTTTAGGAAGCGCATGTCAAGTACTGGCAATGTTTGTGCTTTGAGGAAATGTTAACGGATCATTCTCTGACCTTTGCTGATGGAGCTACAATGCTACTGATGTGTGTGTAACTATCGTTATGTTCACACAGCAATCAAAAGTGTGTGCTTTCTTATTTTGTGTGCATCAAAATTAGCTACTGTGCACAAAGGGGTTTGAATACTTATGCACTGTAATTATTTCAATTTTTAAATTTTAATAAATGTGCAAAGTTATCCAAAATCTGGTCATAACAAAATATAAACTTAATAAATACACAAAATTAAAGGGTCTGAATACTTTCGCAAGACAGTTTAATATGTGTCTTAACATTAGTGGCGACAAAATGTGTCTAAATGAGTTTTATTGATTTAAAAATAAAGGGAAATTATGTTTACGTGGAGTATTCCTTTAAATGTCAAATCACATGAATTCCAACCAAACTTTTCCAAAATGAAAGTGGCCTAAGATTAGAACTGAAAATGTCAAATGTCATTGATTTCTGTAGTTCACACTATCATCCAAAACATTTGGATAACTGGGCCACATTAAACTGCAGTGTGAGCGTAGCCTATGTGTAAAAAGCCCACACTTCTTAGTGATAATTATCAAGTGAGCCACAAATCAGGTGATGCACACACACACATGCCCATCACTTTCTCTGATCAATACACACATTTACAGTCACACACATTAGCTTCAGAACAACATTAGTCTTTGGTGTGTCAAAACCATCCCTAAACACTAAGCACATTATGCAAACTCAAATTCAGGCAGCAATGACCTATCAAAGTCCTGACATCGAAGATAAACACAGCTGATCATTTCAGGATGACACATTATTTAGAAAAAAAAGGAGGGACATGCAAATGCAAGCTCAGTTTCACACATTGCAGCATTAGAAAATGTGTCAGAATGCAATTAATAATCCAACACAAATAAAAACAGTGTTATCAGCATTGCCATAAGTGGTGCTAGAGCTAGTATTTTCATACATTATCATTCAGTTTTCTTTTTAGGTAAAGTACTGCCATGCAAAAACAGATATTAAAGCATCATTCACATTAACAGCAACTTTAGCACTCTTATTTTGTCAATAAGAGTTTCCAGGTGAGAGTGCTAGTAACCATTGGATGACAGCAATACGTTAGCTAAGCATTTGTGTTTGCATTTGTATACATGTGCATAGAGAGTAAAAGATTAAAAAACAGTAAAAGGGCGAGGTCTGTTTATATAAGCACATGGACAAGTATTTACTGAATGCTTATAGCTGGTCAGCAACCTCTGGGCAAAGACGTATCACCCCAATAGGAATACACACACACACACACACACACACACGCACAGTGGCAAGAAGATCTGCCTCGTAATGCCGGCTGGCAGGTCACAGAGAGATATCACAGTCAGGCACACATACACACACACCTGCCCTTCTGTCATCCACCCCTGATAGCAGGCAGAATGCCTTTGAGGTCATTTCAACATCATATCTGGTGTTCGCCCTGAACGAAAGGATATCGCAACATGCTTCCTTGCATTTCTGCCTCGCCTTTCTCTCTCTGTTTCACCTCAGTAAGACACTATATCTCATTGCATTGTCGAGCCTGCAGTAGTCAGCCCTTGAGCGATGCTACGATTGGCTGGAGATGATGTCATCTCTTCCGGAGAGCTCCGCAGCGGTGTGTGCCATTGGCTGGCAGCGTAGACAGTGCTGAGATTTCACTTTCATTCATGTACAGCTGGGGAGGGGCCTGCATTGGCGGGTGGCCCGTGACCTCTCAGTTAGGGTCGCACTGTAGCGGTACACTGCTAAACTGTCCCAGTGATGCTTCAGACGTACATTTGAGTGAAGTGCTAATGGAAGTTTATAAAATGGCTTTGTTCATACAGCTCAGGTGTGCACGAACACACATGCTAATGTTTGCACCAGCATGCTTAACGGTGTTCACACATTCATTACACACACATTTACATGCAGCCACATGGTGACGGGAGCAACCTAATCAGTGCGTCTCTGATGGGGGTTGGGATACGGGGGGTGGGGTTGTCCTGAAGCGTGAGGCTGTCACCATGGCGACACTGCAGATGATGCACTCCTCCTGGAGTGGGGGGGAGCAGAGATGGAGAGTGCTGGGGAACTCCCTTGCACACAGATAATAAACACACACCAGACCGCTTGTGTGCGTGTGTGTTGCCACTTAGATAATCTCCCACTGGACGTACACTATCCCTTCTCAGCATGCGCTAAACCGTACCACACACACTAGGAATTAGCCAGCAATATCCCACTGCGATGTCAATGTCCCTTTCTCTCTTCTCTCTTCTCTCTCTCTCGTTCTCCACCCTGAACATGATGTCATTGTTTTTCTGTAGTTGCTGCAGAGGCATATGAGCAAGACTCCTTCCAGGACCTTCGAGGAGAAATCCACTCAATCCAGACAACCCTCAATCAATGTGCCAGTAAATACGACTAGAATCCCTGCCTTGCACACTACTAGCAAACTAGGTTAATTCTCTTATGCCTACCCCAACTTTTTAATAGACAAACCTCAAACAATGTGCCAACGAATATGACTAGAGTACCTGCCTTGTGAACTACTAGCAAACTAGGTTAATTCTCTTATGCCTAACCCAACTTTTTAATAGACAAATCTCAAACAATGTGCCAATGAATATGCCTAGAGTACCTGCCTTGTGCACTACTAGCAAACTAGGTTTATTCTCTTATGCCTAACCCAACTTTTTAATAGACAAACCTCAAACAATGTGCCAATGAATACGACTAGAGTACCTGCCCTGTGCACTACTAGCAAACTAGGTTAATTCTTTTATGCCAACCCCAACTTTTTCATAGGCAAACCTTGATCAATATGCCAGTAAATACGACTAGAGTCCCTGCCTTGCGCACTACTAGCAAACTAGGTTAATTCAATTTAACATACAATGCAAAACTGGAGATTACATGCTCTATGTGAGTCTACAACTAATCCAATCCAAACAACACAACAGCCTAAAGAAGCTTAGAAGATTCCAAAAAGATTCCTTTTTTGCAGCAATTTCATTTTTGTTATCGCCACACTTCGCCAAGGCACGGCTGAAATTCAGTTGAATTCATTTACTGCAATTAACCGTCTAGTCTTTCCTTCTCATCATTTTGTCATTTAGGGCAATTCGGTTGCTGCGTGGTGGGTGGTATCTCTTCAATCTCAGACAATAAAATGCATTTTTATGCCTGTTCTGATGTATTGTGTTATCAAGCGTGGCATAATTCTCTGCTGTCAACGGTAATTCACTGTAGTGGCTTTTCTAAAGTGATGGGTGCTGCGGTAATGCAGAATGATGGAGTCCTGATGGAATGACTGTGAGTCTAACAAGTAACTAGTACTCATTCAAATGTCACCGAGATAGCAAACGCATGGTCCCTGCTTGAACTGGTCAAACACATGCTCATTCAAGATAAACACAAGCCTGGTTTCATGCAACTCTGCAACAACAACGTGATTGGATATAACATCACCTCACACAAAACCAAGGAATATTGAACTAAACCCTGTGCACTGATAAGGCATGGAGCCTCACATTTTGGCCATATTTTCAACACTAGATAAGACCTGTTACAGAACATTGTTTAGGAATAACTAGGATTAAACAGACTGGGTTCAAAAGGACAAGCTATGTCTTTAAACCCCTTTCACCGATCATATGTAGGACATGCGTGACTGATTCTGCCCTTCAAGATCAGTGTCTATGGCCCCACTGATGGCCTTGAAGTGGTCCCCTCTTTTGTGACCAAAACAAGTAATGACAAAGCCCCCTTCTGTCTAATAAAGTTTAAAAGACAAGGTAGAGGGGTCTCCAACCTGGTTCCTGGACAGCTACCATCCTGCAGATTTCACAGCAAAAGCAATCAAGGTGTTAAGGATTACTTAACAATTACAGGCAGGTGTTTTGGAGTAGGGTTGAAACTGAAGTCTGCAGGATGGTAGCTCTCAAGGAGAAAGGTTGGAGATCACTTACATTCACCCTTTTTATCAGTGAACTGAAATAAGGGCCTGCTGCTGCCCATTGACCTCTGAGGACAAGCTGGGATAAAGGTCAAGTGGACATACAAAACAGATCTGACTCCAGCCTACCCCATATCCCAGCCCCCTTTGGTCCACACCCACCTGATCCTCAGAGGGGGGGAAACTTTCGGACATCTCTGGTATGATATTGTCTTATCTTTCACTTCAGAGGAAATTAATTCCTGCTGGTGTTGATAATCCTCTGTCACTGAAGCATCTGATAGTGGACGCCTAAGACAGAGACACTTCCTGTTCAGAGCTAACAACCAATCGTACTGACCTATTGGATTTACAGCGCGATTGTCTTGGATGTTGAGGCAAGGGAGAGGATGAGTTGAGGGAGGGTTGGAAGAGAGACAGCTCTGTGAAATCTGCAATGAGATGAGCTAAAAGCGTCTCTTCAACTCTGTATGATCTCACCACTCTCTTAAAGGGATGGAACCATAAAAGACTTCTGACAGCCAGCCATGAATAAAAAACCTTATCTATGTTCAGATAACAGATAAACATCTCTTATTAATTCCACTTTTTCCATCTAAAATAGCAAACAACCAGATATAGTTTCTTAGATATAGTGCACTGACAGGGTTAAGGCAAATCAACAACTTTTCCACATTGATTTTTTTGCCTGCAATTTTCATTTAATCATATTCCAAAGTAAACATCCTTTTTGATTAAACAATCAATTATCAAATTTCAGATCAAATAAAAAACTCCAAGACCTATTTCGATCTGAAATGGGTGTGTCAGATAAGAGTCACACAGAATGTGTACTGTTAGGAATGCTCCAAGACCAGGGCTGGGAGCCACTGCTTTACACATCCATATCATTAACCTATGAAATTTCAGGATGACCAAAGGCTAGCTCACATTGTCCCAATAAATGCTGTTGATAAGTTTTGTTGGATCAGCATAGAAACCTTTGTTAGTCAAGGGTGTCTAAACCTGATTTTGGAGGGCCACCTTCCTTTGTTTAATGCAAACCCCAATTAAACAAATGAGCCAGCTAATTAAGGTCTTCAGGATTAATAGCACCTTCCCGGCATTTGTGTTGGAGCAGGTCTGTAGGAAGGTTGTCCTCCAGGAACAGGATTGAACACTCCTGCTGTTAGTGTTTGTTGGGGCATTATGAGAATGACAGTACATAACTTTCTAAATCAAACCGACAACTTTATAATGGTTGAAATGTTAGCATTTGTTTGGACAGTGTGATACACAAACACATCCAACTTTTGCACAGATGGTCTGTGTCTAATTTAGCACTTTTGACAACTTCAGTATCTTCATTTGCGTGATAAGCAAAGCAGAACAAACATCATTAGTCTGAGAAGTATACACAATATGAATGAAGACTAATCCAGTCTCTAAGGGACTTCTAGTTTAGCCACATTCATCAAAGGGATGAGAAGAAATTGGTACAGAAGCAGTTTGGGGGGAGGTATACAAAAAAAAAAAAAAATCCCGGCACTCCAAATCTGCGTGGCGTTCATTAGGAGAGAAAACAGCCCAGTGTAATTAGGTTATCCTCACATTCAGTAAGAGGCAGATTTACTCTTGAACTTTTCTGTTTAACAGCTGCTAAGCCGCCGCAGCCCTGGGGAAGAGACGGCGGCACCAGAGAGGATTTGGAGAGGATAGAAAAGAAAACACAAGAAAAAGAGAAGAAAGAAAGAGGGGAGAGGGAGAGTCATACCCCTGAATATTTGAATATGAAATTAATATTTTGTTGTTGTTGTTGTTGTTGTTGTAATGACTGGAAGGGAGAGAGGTTAAGGGGGAAATCTACGCAATCACGCACCCTCGTAGAACGACAACCCACCAAAGCAGACAATTACACCAGTCTGGAATCTGTGTAAATGGTAACAGGGTATTAGTTTTGGACCCCCAGTGTGAATGTGGTTCCATGACCCCTGCGGTTAAAACTAGCATGACCACATATGCAAGTGGGGTCATAGACGAAAGAACCGTCAAGCTGCCAGCCGGCAGAGAATGGGGGGATTAAGATGAAACAATCAAAGTGCAACTGCAAGAGGCAGATGGAGGATTTGGGGTTGATGCTCTCCCTGATAAACATGCAGTAGCCTAGCCCAGTTTAAATCAAGACTGCAACCATCTTTACTGGTAATGAGGCTGAAGAATTGGCACAAAAAGAAATACAACATCAGAATCTGCAGGGACACATATGAGATCAATGGGAGAATGGGTCCAAACTAAATGTTAGGACTATCCAAATCACCATTACCACCAAAATATTTACCTATGCCGTGAAGGAAAAATCTGTTTAACTCAAAGGTACACACAAGGTCAAGGTACTTGACAGAACTGAAGGCAAAAAGAAATTCACTGCTGTCTGTTTTTCTGCATGTGAATATCAAGTCAGAATGACTATTATCAATCCACAGCTGGGACACCATCATCTCCTCCTGGTGCGGCTCTGAGCTCAGGTGGCCAATGGGATGAACACATACATCATTACAGACAGCCTATAGACCTCTATGGCCCCTACATGGATTTGAGTAGTTTAATTTTGTTCTTAGTATATGCCAAATTGTCCTAAGTGTGAGCTGTCCTTATATAGTAAGTTTATCTATAACCCAGCAGGCACCAGACGTCAATATAATGTCAGTTTGACGTTGTACCTTTTATTGGGCTGATGTTGCATTTTGGTCAGGAATGAAAATCGGGTTGATGTCAGTATTTGATGTCAATTTGACGTTGGTTACACAACCTAAATATCAACGTCAGCTGACGTCGGTAGTGGACATGAAATTAATGTTGACATTAGACATTGAATTGACATTAAAATTTTGGTCACCCGGTGTCACAAAACCGAAATTTAACCAAATATCTACATCATTTCAACACAGTATTTGACGTCAATTTGACGTTGGTTACACAACCTAAAATCAACAAAATATCAACGTCAGCTTACGTCGGTTGTGGACGTCAAATTAATGTTGACATTAGATGTTGATTTGACATTGAATTGTGGTCATCCGACGTCGCAACCTAAATTTAACCAAAAAATCAGCATCATATCAAGACAGTATTTGACGTCAATTTGATGTTCGTTACATAACCTAAAGTCAAAATATCAATGTCAGCTGACGTTGGTTGTGGACATCAAATTAACGTTGACATTAGACGTTAATTTGAAATTAAATTTTTATCACCTGACATCGCAACCATAATGTAACCAAATATCAACATCATATCAACACAGTATTTGACGTCAATTTGTCGTGGGTTACACAACATAAAATCAACAGAATATAAACGTCAGCTGATGTTGGCTGTGGACATCAATTTAATGTTGACATTAGACATTAATTTGACATTGAATTTTGGTCATCCGACATCGCAACCGAAATTTAACCAAATATCAACATCTTATGACGTTGTGTGCCTGCTGCTATGTATACTAGCCAAGTGCCCTGTCTGCACAATTTGAAGTGTAAACATATTGTTATTTTCCCTTAGAAATGCGCAAATTGATTGTTTCTCAAATTAAATGAACACTGATTACTGTATTTAAGAGAAATTAATGGTAAGCCTTAGGGTTAGAATGCGATATCTGTAAACTGTTTATAACTTCTGTTAAATATACTGTAAACATATTTTTTATAGAAACACATTTTTTATCATCTGCACCTGTAACTGAACATTTATGTGAGAAACAGTGTCACTCTCATATTTAGGGGAGTACAAAACACAATAATTTCATTATCTTAAACACCCTCTGTTTTGCTTTTGAAAAGACCAGGAAAAACAATAAGAGAGGGTGAGAAAAGTAGATGAGGCAGGGAAGTATTGTCCTTGTTTCTATAGTTGCACCACCCAAACTCATAGCCAAAATTGTACTGTTGTTATCCAGTCCAAGTTGGCTGAAATAGAGGATAATTAGACGACACCCATTCCCCTTTTCCAGCCTTTCCACTCAAATCCTGTGTTGTTCTGAGATCACGTATCAGACTTTGTCAGAATAACGTGACATTTTTTTGTATTCTGAGCCTTGCATGAAACCATATATCTTCACTTTCAGATATAAAAAGCATGACCTCCAGAGCCACTTTGATGCATTCTCCTGTTTCCTGAGCCCATTACAATCCACTACATAACCGCAGGGTGACAACAGAGCCCTGCCTGCCCGCTCATCCAACTGTGCATCATCAGCACTAGTGTTACAGCTGAGCCAAAGTGAGCTGAGCCCAGTCGGCACACAGACTCGCACATACGCACACACACACTCGGTGCAGTGATATCATAGCGGAGGCTGGTGGAATGACACAGTTGTTGGGGTTGCACAATTGCACCGGGCCAAACACAGAGCCCTGAGGGGCACCCTTCCCCACAAACAAATGCCCTGGACGGAATCACAGGAATCAATATATATGCTTACATACAGCACACACACTGAGAATGTGACATGCATCTTCTCATGCAGGAACTCCTGAAGGCACACTTAGAGATGATGTAATCCAGATCCACACCTTTCTCACGCACCACACAGCGTATACATGCACATACTCTGTAACTGCACTCTCACAAGCAAGCTTTCAGGGGCTGGCCCCCCTCTCACCTGCACCTGCATGAAGGAGCCCCTGTAGAAGCAGCAGGCAGCGGCTGACAGGGCACTCCACAGGCTGCATCTCTCCGTCATGGCTCCTGTCCTCCTCTCTTCGGCTCTTCCACCCCTGGAGTCCACTAGAAGCCCCGGGTCATGCCCCTATCCCCTTGTGTTCGCCCGTGCACAAGCCACTGCCGCAACTGATCAGTGCTATCGCTGTTCCACCGGAGCCAGTGTCATCCCAGATCCGCACCGGCTTCCTCTCTCTCCCTCTCAATGTCTCGTTCTCTCTCTCCCTCTCTGACTTTCAATATATCTCTCCTGCTCAGTTCCACTGCCTCTTACTCTCACTCTAGCGCTTGCTATGCTTCACAGCGCTGGCAGGGATTACCTCATCGCTCTTGGATGAAAGCAGTGGGTGGGGGGAGGGACGGAGGGGGAGAGGGAGGGATGTAGAAAGAGAGAGATGCTTGCAGGCACCGAGACCCCACCCACCCCCTCCTCCAGGGCTCCAAACAATGCTGGGGGGAGAGAGACAGAGAGCGAGAGGTATGTGGCGCACGCATTCAGCACCTACTCAAAGGAATTTTCCCTTTTATTCCGGTTTGAAAGACCGCAAAAGAAAAGTACGAGGGGGGGCAGTCGGGGAAAAAGAGTCTATAGACACTCACCCACATGCACATACACACTCCCACACCCATCGAGTCACACCAGCAGAGAAAACTGTTGGTGTATGAGTATGTTTTGAGTAAATGAGTGGATATTGTAAGTCTGGGCATGCAGGAGCTATTT
Organism: Labeo rohita; assembly: GCF_022985175.1. NCBI lineage: Eukaryota > Metazoa > Chordata > Actinopteri > Cypriniformes > Cyprinidae > Labeo > Labeo rohita. The sequence continues at coordinate 18,113,805 of NC_066878.1, forward strand.
AGATGCGAGTTGTGCTTGGAAATAAAATCATGTTTTCTAGGAACGTAGTAAAAACCTGCTAATGAGCCTCAGTCCTTGAATATTCCCTATCGGATACTACCCACGCACACATACTTACTCCAGATAAAATAAGGCTGACTCTGGAACAGCAGTCTAGGGTGGGGCGTTTGCTCCCCGGGGACTATTGTGACATCAAAATGGACGCCTTGCTATGGCAACCAACTCAAAGGTTTGACAGCAGCATCCTTAAAAGAAACAGTCCACCCCCAAAATTCTATCATTTATGCACCCGCAAATCATTTCAAACTGAAACAGATCTAAATGTAAACATAAAACTGTTCTATCCACCATGGATCTTATATTGTGTTCTGCATACTCAGAACTTTTTTTTTTTTAAAGGCTTTTTTGTGCCTTTAATGGACAGGACAGTAGAGAGATTATAGGAAAGTACTGGGTGGAGAGAGGGGAGCGGGATCGGCAAAGGACCTCAAGACGGGACTTGAACTCGGGTCCACGCAATGTCGGCGCACTAACCACAAGGCTATTGCTGCCGACCTGCATATTCAAACTTGATGCATCAAAACACGTCATGCAGGTTGTATGTCTTGCAAACACTTCACACCAAGATTTGAGAGCTAAAGTGGAGAAGGTCAAATATCAGTGAATAATGACTTAAATGTCAATCAGTCTGGAACAGTACAGGAAAACGTATGAGTTCAGAGGATGTTAAACAGTACGTAAGTCGAATAGACTAATGAAGTCAATTATAAAGTATCTTTTTTTTATACTTGGAGCTCAACAGCATCAGTATATTCACATTTTCTTGACATTCTTAAAAACTCTTTTTGTGTTCCATGGATGTGTTAAAGAGTGTTAAAGGACTAAAAATGTCCTGATAATTCACTCACCCCATGTCATCCAAGATGTTCATGTCTTTCTTTCTTCAGTCGCAAAGATATTAAAGGGGTCATCGGATGCCCATTTTCCACAAGTTGATATGATTCTTTAGGGTCTTAATGAAAAGTCTATATTATACTTTGGTTAAAAATTCTCAATGGTAGTGAAAAACAACACCCTTTTTACCTTGCCAAAATCAGCTTTGCAAAAATCATCCTGTTCTGGTCGAGGTTGCTTTAAATGTTAATGAGCTCTGCTCGCCCCGCCCCTCTCTTCTCGCTGTGAAGTGACAAGCCTGTTTACTTTAGCCGCGTTTAGCCACTAAACTTGCTAACTAGCATGTTATTGGAAAAGGCGATTGCAAAAATTCATAAAAAAAAAAAACCCTTATACTCACTTCTGCTGTAAATGAAGCTGGATCATGAATGATTTGTGCGAACATAGACTGATATATGTAGATCGGGAGGCGCATTCCATTCACAAACAAACGTAATTTTCCATCTTCAGCAGCTCAGATGTCGGGAGTAAATGACGACCACTATGTTCAATACCACATCCAGCAACACAACACCTCAATCGCTCAATCAGAGATATTCTTGTCTAACATACATCCCTGCTCCGGCATCGAAACAATGGAGGTCGGACTGTTCCTGCTGATTTAAGGCGGGTCTGAGGTAAGACGCTGTCAATCAGCTATCATGGGAGCGGCCTCTGTCGGTTTGATGCCACACCGACAGGCATCTGAGAATGGCTCGATTTGAAAAAAACACTGCATGGATTTTTATACATACACTGCCAACACAAATTAATGTTCAAACAATACCCTGCCTTTTTGAACTGGATTGCACAGACTAAGAACTAACCACGCATGACCTTTCCAACATGACTGCATAATACGTGAAGTCATGGATGCAGAGCTAGTGCAAGAAGAGCATTTCCGGTTAAAAAAAATTTATCAATTTGTATTTTTTTAGAAAATGACCGGTCGTTTGGCTAGACAAGATCCTTATTCCTCAGCTGGGATCGTGTAGAGCCCTTAGAAGCTGCACTGAAACTGCAATTTGGACCTTCAACTTGTTGCCCACCATTGAAGTCCACTATATGGAGACAAATCCTGGAATATTTTCCTCAAAAAACCTTAATTTCTTTTTGACTGAAGACAGAAATACATGAACATCTTAAATGACATGGGGATGAGTAAATTATCAGAAAATTTTTATTCTGAAAGTGAACTAATCCTGTAATCCAGCTCCTGCGGGGGCACTTGCCTGGTACTTTCTAGTGATACTAAAGACCTTTTGTAGCTGGTTTAGATGTGTTTAATAAGGGAGCAGGAAGACATCTGTCTGGCTGTAAGGATCACATCAGCATTTTGCATCTATATATGTGCATATCTGCTTAGCTACTGGGCGATGAAGCTTACAGCGCAACCTAGGGAAGCCAAACAATGAAAAAACAAAAGATATAATTAGACGAGACCCATTCTGCAAAGAAATCTCACTGATGCCATTGTGCATTTGCAGATAATCCAGTAAGACCATGTTCAATTCATGTTGAACGCTCATCAGCCTGAGACAATGGGAGGATGAATGTCAAGTTGAAGCTATTAAAGAGTAGATGATAACGTGGTGTAATCCGGTGCGTGGGTTAACGTCATGTGTTATAGTGTGTGTGGCTGCCTCATGAGAGCATGGAATGAGAAAAGGATTTCATGTTATTACCACACATATGATGAGGAGTCTCACATGACACACACATGGTGACAAACATATGGCGACCACAAATAGATGAAATTACTGTCTAAATTGACTTTGGGTTGGTTGGTTTTTCTGTGCCTTTGTGGTACTATCAAAGCATTGGTGTATTTATTTGAGCATCACAACAATAACGGCTCAACCAATTGGGGTGGGAATGTCTGTTGGTTCAACTAATGGCAGATGGAAGAATGTGTTTGAAAACAGTCATTATTCTTCCAGTTCTATCCTACTGAAACCCTGACTTTGGCAGTGCTAGTGTTAGTGTTTGAGATGCAGGAACAGATCTCTTCTGAAACTTTAAAGAGAAACAAATCTGAAGAGTAGCCTTTAGCAAAAGTCCTTTCAATATCATGGCTACGAGATAAACAACTGAGACATTAAAGAGATCTTGATTTCCTACTTCTCTGCCCCAGTTCTCTACTTTCTGTATTCCCTCTCTCTGTTTCTTGTTTTTGGTCTCATGCTGTTGTGTGTATCTATGCTGATCGTGGCTTTTCCTTCACAACTCCTCCTCAATCTTTCATTCAATCTCTCTCTCAGTTAAATATTAATTACACAGTGAGTGTCCTGCAGGCAGGGTGCAGCCGTACAATGGAGAGCAGCTAGACTCTGTGAGCAAACTGATAATGAGGAGGTGGAGGGGGTTCGTCTCTACCTCCGTCTGCCTACAGGGCCCGAACACCCTTACCTCCCCCTTCCCATTAACATTAATGAGCTCGGCCCCACTGGAATTCTGGGTATTGTAGTTGGCGTGTGGAATGGCTCTTGCCCAAGTCGGTGCTGCTTTCGCTGATCAAGCAGTTTGGTCATTTTGTTTGATCTGTAGCAGTAATAGAAGACCATGAGAAGCATGTTAGCGAGTGAGGCCTAGTCAAATTACAGTGCTAATCAATGCAGAGCTGTGTAGTGATGTGATTTAAACAGACTAACTGGCTATTCTGTATGTATTTCCATGCAGAAAAACAGGAGGGAGGGGAAAAAGAGGGGTTTCACAACCCCCATCTCTCACCAGCTGGGTCTACATCAATTCATGTCCTGCCTTTCCTCACTGCTCTCTATATCTCTGTCTTCCTATACATCATTAATACTATTGCAGTTTTTAAACCCCCTAACTATGAGAACTTGAATCATGTGGCTTGTTGAGGAGAATTGCACTGTTACTCTTCTAAGCATTCTGAATTTTCAGTAATACAATTACTGAAAGGAAACTGCTAATTGGCTAGCAGAAAGGTTAGGAGTTCAATCCTGAGGTGCTGGGAAAGGTGTGAGATCTAGGAAGAGCTGAGATAATGAGATGACAGCACAGCAGAAAGTAAACATCAGTATCAACGGCTGAATGGAAGAACGCAATTACGAACACCTCAAGAGATCACACATGTCTGGGCCTCTGAGAACATTCTGTCCTGCCGTGAAGACCAGTCATTCATCTCTGTTTCCAGATGAAAGAGCTGTTTTTTGCCATTACAGTGAACATTCAGGGCAGAGACTCATTTTTAAGTCAGACACCATTAAAGTTTCATATTGTGGCAGAGAAGAGAGGGAAGGATGGCATCCAAGAAGTGGAGGGAAAAGAGGATGTGCATCTAGTCGAACTATTACAACAATCTTCTACAAATTCATCTACCACTTGGTAGAAACTAGTCAAATTAGACACACGTCAACATGGATATGTTGTTAGAGATGCTCTCAAAAACTACAGACAGTAAAAAATGGGTTAGGCCTAGTTTCTAGAACTTATAGTGAAATTACAATGTTTTGTTGATTTCACAAGCCACCTGCTGGTATAGACAGTTTTTACTCATAAACATGACTGCTTTTACATAAACAAAGTGATGAGACACACTGTCAGCACAAGTTTTTGGCCCAGATACAGGCTTCGTCTTTAAAAGCTGATGCTTTTGTTAGGGGTTCAAGCGCGTAGCACTGAAACCCTATTGGAATTGTTACAATGGTCACGGTTAAGCAATCTCCACATAAAACTGATTGTGCAGACCAAACCGTAAGACACAGAGACTTGAAACTGGGAGGGATGGTAGTACTCACACTGCCTACAACGTGACCAAGATTGATTCCAATCTGCCTGACGGGGGCACTACAGCGAACAAAAGTATGGATTTGCTCATACAGTAACTCCTAAACCAGTGTTTCTCAGCTCCAGTCCTTGAGGCCCACTGCTCTGCACATTTTGTATGTCTCCCTCATTTAACACACCTGATTCAGATCATCAGCTCGCTAGGAGAAAGATCCACAAACTCAACTGAGTGTGTCATTCAGAAACATACAAAATGTGCAGAGCAGTGGGACTGGAGTTGAGAACCACTGTCCTAAACCATCAGTCGAAGGCTCACGTGTCTTATGTCACTGATTTGGGGTATTTCGTATTTTTTGAGGAGCGTACTTTTGCGAACTAGTCCTAGGTTTTTTGCCCAATTGGAACCAAACCAGTGCAGAAAGATTCTCTGGAGAGTGAATATCAATAATTGTCAAAAAAAAAAAAAAGGGGGCAAAGGGGCACCAAAACGTTCGAAAGGGGCAGGACCATTGTTAGTAACATGCCTGTAACTCCTGAACGAAATGAGATATTTCCGCTGAAATCAAAGGTGTGAGAAATTTGAACCGTTGCACGGTTTTTCGCACATTTTCGTGCAGTTGTTTAGAAAAGGGGCCTGTCCAAATTTACCCAAAATCCTATAAAGCCTAAAGGAAAACATGTGACAGGTGATTCTAAACAAGCATGCAAAGTTTTAAGGGGACCACAGCTGGCGCCTTAACAGTCACAAACATTAAAAAACATAATATTTCTATGGTAAATTACCAGGATTTGCCAATAATGCTATTTTAAATCTTTTTTTTTGGTGGTTACAGGCTTCCTAAATAATGTCTTTTTTCATATATGCCTAAATGCCTTAAAGCACTCGAACCCCTGTAATCGCTGCTTGCAGCTATATTTTTCTTTACTTTTCTGTGAACCGAAAACATACTGCAAGACCAGTGCCATCCGAAACCTAAACAAATGGCTCCTATGATCAGACGATGTGGTTACTGAATTAATTACAAGACTTTTGCCATGACATGACATGAAATAAAGGAATGTTTTACTATGTTAAATGGGTTAAATGTTTTACTATGTTAAATTTAATCAGAGGCGGACAGTAGTAAACACTAAACATTTTTACTCTGCTTTAAAAGTACTTTTCAAGGGTATGTACTTTATCAGAGTGTTTTTCTTTAGACAACTTAACTTCACAACATTCCAAAGCATAACTGTGCTTTTTACTGCACTGTTTCATATTAAATATAATGTAATACTCACATTAGAAAACTAGTACTTTTTAGTTTCACTTAAGTAAAAGTAATTCAAAGATTTAAGTACAAAAAAGTACTACATTTTTAATGTTCTTAAGTAGCAAAGAAAAAAAATTATTTATGAAATGTAGTACAGTAAAAAGTACAACATTAGGCTTTTGAATGTAGTAAAAGTTTCCAAAGAAAAACACTCTGATAAAGTACAGATACTTTTTATATTTACTCGAGTAAAGTAAAAATGCTGTACTACTGTCTGCCTCTGCATTTAATGCAAATAAATGAATGACAGTAATTATTAGGAATAACAGTGATAAAAACAATAGTTAAAGAAAAACATTGCTGCTTTGTTCAGAGAAAGAAAATTGTACTCATATAATGTTTTCTCTCTTGTAAAAATACCAAAGGTTTACAAATAGGTTTACAATTCAATATGCATCTCATGAAGAGCGCGACCAGTGTCAGTGATGTCACTGTGACACGCGTTCTAAATATTCGCGCCTTTACTTTTGTTTTCTCTATCGAGCTCAGTGTGTCTGAAACTGCAGGACGGAAAGGTAAGTTCAATACCGACGGTCGAGTGAAGCTTCACTCGGCGAGTCTGTGCCCAGTACTTCGCGGTTTGCGTACGCTAAACGCAATTCCCGCGAAGGACTTCACGTGTCTGCTGCTGCGTTGTGCCGCGGAGCAGCATCCGGTTTTACCGGCACGGACTGGCACCCGGTTACTCGTGCACACCCTGGGGTGAGGCGCCAGCGCACTCTTAGACTGGGTGTAAGGCTGGCGCTGTGGACCCCCAGGCAAACACTTGAAACCGGTACCCCATCAGAGTACACAGAATAAAGGGGGGGAGGGAGCATTTCGTTTTCGTAGGGGGCATACAATAACAAAGCGTATTATAACCGAAATAGACCAAGTTCTATATTAAAACAGATCAATACAAAGAAATTAGATAAATTAACTACACAAAACCCCATTATGCCTATACACACTTCGAAAACATGAGTCATAAAAGCTTTTCAAATCCACCAACAACACAATAATAATAATAAAAACATACCACATAAAAATATGTAATATGTAGCTTATTAAGTGAAATCTGATGGTCTCTGAGTTTATCTTTTCAACCATGAAAACACTTGCGTGCTCGGCTTTAGGTGTTTTGCTTTTTTTTACGTATGACCAGGGGCGTCGCAAGGGCTAATCATTAGGGGCTCGAGCCCCGAAAGTTTTTACCCCAGCCCCGAATGATTTTTTGTATGGCCTATGATTTCCACGGAATTTGACAAAGTTTGAATTATTTAATCAAAAGTTGGTCATTAAACTTAAATCAAGTCGCGATGTGGACTGGTATCTGTGAATATTATGCCGCAAAAGACTATTTATATATGAATCCTGCATGTTCCATGTTTAACATTTTAATAGTAAATCCCCTTTATTTGCCAAAAATAAAATATAATTTTCATTAAAACATCAGTTAAATCAATATTTTATACCTGATAACCAGAAAAATACACAACACAGAATTCCATAAGGCTATTGTAAAAATAAATAAAAGTTGTTTTTATGCATTCATATAAACAGACATGCTAAAACATATTTGGTAACAATAAAACGTAAAGTGAAAAAAAAAAATTAAACCTAGTTCCTAAACATGTAATATTCCTTAAATTTTAATAAATTGAGGTAAACTGTATAAGATTCATGGTTTTAATTAATTACACATGATTAAATACATTTTGATTAATAAAGTTAAATTTGACCATTAAAAAGAAGACCGGAAAAATGAGAATTTGAAAAAAATAAAATAAAATAAAACGGAATTTGGGGAAAAAAAACAGGGCCCTATTTTTGCATGCAACTATATATTTGTTACAGTTATAAATACATTTTCAAATGTATTATTTTATTTGTCTAACATATTTTTGTAATGCTATAATTTTGTTATAATACTTTGATATGTTTGCTATTTGCAGTGATTACTATTTACTATTGTTAATAGTGTGACAAGGTCTTTAACACCCAGTTTAATGCCCCCGGACCCACCTAGAAGTATCCAGGTTCAACCACTTGTGTCTAACAAAATCTTATGTGAGCATGATGTGAGCTCCCACCCACGACCACTAGCCCCTGATGTTTTGGCACCAGCCCCGGATGTTTTAAAATCCTAGAAACACCCCTGCGTATGACATAAACATACAGTACCTTCTTACATAATTTATCTATACATCATGCTACACCCAAATTGCATATTGTAATTTTAATAAATAAAACTGCTTCTAACACAAAAATATAAATATTGAACAGGTCTGCTGCTGGAGACTTGCCATTGGCTATTGAATTTGAATAATTAATGAGGTAGGTATTGGATGGTGTTCTGGGACTGTTTTTTAGTTATTTATAAATAGAATTATGTTACGAGTTCCATTTTGTGTACTATATGTATTAATGCATATGAATTTATCTGTTAAAAGATAAATGTGATATATGGGAAAATGTCAGCTACTTAATGACATACAAGCTTTTGCGGCACAACATGACGCGATAACAGCAGTGTACTGTCCAGACATAGTGTTAAAACCTTTCTATAATTTCTGTAATGAAGCTACATTTAATTTTGTAGTTGTTTTCAAACACTTCACTGTGATCATATTATAAACTGATCACACGTCATTGGTTCTCTGTGACTGTTTTAATGGGACAAACACATAGAATTGTTGCTGGGAAAAAAAAAATAATGCCTAGAAGTCTGGTAAAGTTGCACACTGCAGAGTACTTACAAAGTGTAATCTGTTTCTGATTACAAATTACATGACAAAAAATGTAATTAGTAACGTAATCCATTACATTACACATTTTAGGTAATATAATCAGATTACTTATTGATTACTTTTAGATTACTTTTGACAACTAATTCATCACATTGATTTAAATAGAATAATCTCGTACCATATTCATATAAAAATACAAAGATGAACAAAATATATTCCATTTGTTATTAACAACATTGTGCAAACTGCAGGGGTTTCATGAGTAAAATATAATAATTAATTAAATCATAAAAATGAAAAAAGAAATACAAATTAATAATTTTAAAATAAAAAAGAATTAAGGAGAATGTATGGCTATTGTGTGAATGATACGTAAACATGTAATCAATAAAGTACTTTGAAATGTAATATAATCTAATTACAAGTACTTCATTTTTGTATTCCCATTACTTAATCCCGATTACATGTAATCAGTTATTAGCCAGCACTGCATAATGTTCTAGTTTTACATAATATGAAACAACTTGCAGAAGTCAACATGCTTCCAAATGTTTCTTTCTCAGCCGTACTAAAAGAGCTAATAAATGGAATCATTAAGATGAATCAATAATTGTTTAATTCCTCACATCCATAAGAAGAAGAAGAAAGACGTTCAGGGCCACTGACATTAGATGTAAGAAGGTGCAAGTGTCACTGACAAAGAAGAAGTTTCCCTATCTGTGTGTGTAAATAAGAATGTGTGTTTTGAAGGCATAAGGGTCATGTGGGTCTGGCCACACCTATCCGTCCCTTACAGAGCTTCAGGAATTAAAGACCAGTTTGTAGCTCCATCTAGAGGCAGCGGAGTTCCCTACACAGCAATTAAATGCAGAATCTAATATCTTAATGACTCAAATAAGGGCAGGAATAGGAGGGACATTAATTTGCACCAAATCAGCACATACCAAAAGAACTCATTAGATTAATTTCGTATTACATCTCCAAATGGTGCATTTAGTTAATGAATACAGGAATTGTGCCTAATTAAGCATGAAATAACCATATTCAGCAAGTTGTCAGAGACGGAGCCTAAATTATAGTCTAAATCAAAGAACGGACAGATTGAAGTATAACACAGATATATTAACTGAATTCCTTCCAGACTCTCCTTATTAAGGATGAGAGATTTAGATGGTTTAAATGACTTCTTGTTATAAAAGAAAGAAAAACAGCCTTACTTCCACATATTCTCCTTGGTTGTCTCTGGTGTCCCGCGGTCTGTGAAAAGAAAAACATTGACCACGTTGTTTAATAGCACAACATGTTCATATAATACATACATTGCAATCTAAATAAATAAACTGACGTGAGAAATATGTTCTCAAATGAAAACAACAGTTGTAACAGTGAATTATACAGTCTAGTGTCCAAAAATAATGAGCAATCAGAATTAAGTATTCAAAATGCAATATGCATTTGAAAAATGTTGAACACCACCAGCACTAAAGTGAGATGGATTTCAACGTAAGTTATTCCTGTTGCATTTTTTTCACAGGATGTGATATAAATGTCACAGAGGAACTTGACCTTGTTTTCACATCCAAAGGAAGTGAAAAGCGTGTTCATTTTACTCCTACTGCACGCCACATCAATGACAGGATGAATGAGGTTCAACCAAAAAACAGGAAGCAGATAGACAGAGGATTCGAGCACAGTAATATGAATATCGTTATTAATATTAACCTTAGTGTAAATAAAAAAGCAGAATTTTCAACAAATCTGAAGGAATCTGTATTCTTTTTATTATTATTATTGTAAAAATGTGAATAGTTTTACATAAAAAAATTAAATAGCCAATAATACACATTATATAAAAATACAAATTTACACCAGATGTTTTGACTTATTTTCTTCTCAGTTTAGTATTTCGTTTTTCAAAAGTTCTCATCTTAAATGCAAATAAACAGTATGTTCTGATTGCGACAACTTACCCCAACTTGTATGGGTAACAGTTATTGTCTTGCAAATAACAGTGTAAATGTTCAAAAGCTTGAAAAATTGACTTTTAAAAATAATCCCTGAGAAATAACGATAACAGAAAGTGTTTTGGGTGAAGAGTTTTTCAAATCTCAATGTATTGCCCAGTGGCAAAAAGGTACAAACGTTGTCACTGGAGTAGGATCTTTACACTTTTGTACCTTATTTATGCCTAAAGGGTGCACATTAGTATCCTAATGGTGTAGTATCTCAAATATACATAACAGTACTGTTTGAAAGCGTACTGCCTTAAGTGACAAAGTGACAGCTTTTGTACCTTTTTTCGGAGTGAGATAGAAACAAAATCGCTTTAAGTGTGGGAAGTGTTTTTAACAAGGGTGTTTGATAAATAAGCAACAACAAATTCACTGTCAGATCAGGCCAAGAAGCAGCTTTCAGCATGGGAAAAGTTTCAGAAAAGAAGAAGTGTGTGGAAACCACTGCCAAACACACTGAAAGACATTGTATGAATACCCTCAACCCTCAACACCTACGTTTCTGTTCTTAAACAAAGGAATGAAAGCAGTATAGATATAAAAACAGGAAATTATGCAAAGTTCCTTCACATGCTCAACAAATTTGCTGTTACTTCCTGCAGGTCACTGGAGTGTGTAGAAACGTTATGAAAATAACATGCAAATGAACATACCAAGACAGAATATCTCGAAAGACATGATTCAGACCTTAAGATGCTAAAAACTCTAGCTGAACAGGAATCCCTCAAAAGAAAAACTTTTAAAACTGCTTTTAGAAATAGCTTTGTTTTTTAGTGGGCCTAAAGTCAGTTTTGAGTTCTTGAATTTTACACTGACATCTTGTGGTGTGGAAGCAGAATCACACACAGGCAAAATATGGCATTGAAGAAAATCCCTTATTACAGTATGTATGATCTTCATCTTCGAGGTTCACACTGAGGAGACAGCAAACACACAGAAAGCTGAAGCTAAAGCAGTGTCCTCTTAAAAACACTGCGTACAAAAGCAGGAAGACTCTTAACACACGGTTTCCTTAAGACATTTCTCACATCCTCCAGCTGTGTCGGCTGACGTCACATCATTATCCCCCTAAGATGTTTTTACAAATGACAGGGAAAAGATTGTGCTTGCAATAATGAGCTCTGAGTATAATCTAATTATGAGGAGACAATGCTTATGCAGTTTGCCTTAAAATACTGTCCAAAACACTGTTTAAATATATATATATATATATATATATATATATATATACACACAGTACTGTGCAAAAGTCTTAGGCCACTAGTATTTTCACCAGCTAAAAAATGGTTTAAAGTCAGTTATTTCTATCTTTTGCTGTAGTGTGTCAGTAGGAAACATCAGTTTACATTTCCAAACATTCTGTTTGCCATTAATTGTAATAATCTAGTGAGATTTTTGTTTGCACAGGCAGTCTGACAACAGCCAGTGCTCCACACAGACATCTGATCTCACCATCATCCAGTCTGTCTCTGGAATGACATGAAGAAACAGAACAAACTGAAACAGAGTAAACCCAGAAGAACTCTTTCAAAATCTCTGTTTCAAGTAACCTACCTGCAAAGCTACCTGAAAAACTCTGGACAAGTGCACATAGGGCAAAAGCTACTTTAAATGCAAAGGATGGTCACATCAAATGCTGATTTATTTTAGTTAATAGAAGTTCTTTGATAAAGAAAATCAATTTATGACATTGGTTTTGACAGCATCCTGATTTTATGTGCCTAACTGCCTAAATATTTTAACAGTACTGTAGATTGTAGGTATAGGTCTCTTAAAGCATTTTGGAGATGTTGCCACAGTTCTTTTGGATTTAGTCTGTCTCCGTTTTTTCTGTTTCTTAAGACAGACTGGATTGAATGATGGAGAGATCAGATCTCTGTTTGCACAAGAGTCTGACAACAGCCTGTGCTCCATACAAAAATCTCACTGGATTATTATAATTAATGGCAAAATGATTGTTTAGAAATGTAAACTGATACTTTCTACTGACACACTACAGCAACAGACTGACTTTAACTGACTTTAAACCATTTTTAGCTGATGAAAATACTTGTGGCCTAAGACTTTTGTACAGTACTGTATATATATATATATATATATATATATATATTTTTGCCATGAATATATCTCAAAGTATTATAATTTTATACTGTAACTACACCATTTTTGACCACAGTTCTCTTTTGTTAAGGCTATATTGAGTATAAAAACAGTGTATAAAGGCCATTAATATTTCACTAATTAAAGTTACTATTGCTATAAATAAAACTAAAAATAACAAGCAAAAAAAAAAAAAAAAAAAAAAAAAATTTTAAAAAGTAAAAAATAAAAAATACAAAAGTTCTTAGAATTTTTTTGGGTTGAACTAAATACTGAATAACCATAGTGAATTGTTGACATCTACTCTGCTACAAAACAACAACTGACATTGATAAACTCACCTTAGATCCTTGTGCAACTTCATACTCAAACTACACTTCGGAATGAAGAGTTGAATGCTTCAGTTAAGTGTTTCCTAAAATTCTTCATTTAAGTTTTCCAGTCTACATCTTACGGTCTGTCAAGTCCCTTTGGGAAGCTGAGAGGAATGAACAGCAGCTTTCCTTTGAATGCTTGTTCACCCTGTTGCTCTCTGCTGCCCACTAAAGTGACAAATGTGAATTTATGACGGTCACTGCTGAAACACTGTTTGACCTCATTGATTAAACATTCACAGGTTTGTGACCTCATTACAAGCCATTTACACGCCAGCAGGCGAAAACACGGCTGAACCGAGCAAAAGAGCAAGCCTGATGTAAAAAGAAAATATTCAACAGCATCATTGCCCAAAATCTTTCACATATCTCATTCCAAACACGTTAATAAGTTCACTTAAATATATCTGAGTATTTTGTTGTTACCGTACTGGAGTCTAGGGCCCCTCAGATAAACTGTATTAGAATGCATGTCTAAATGCACAGAGCAGGTCTTAATCTTGAAGCCTTTATCTCATGAGAACATTTCAAGCGTGACATCAATCCAGATGTACGTGTACAATGAACCAAAACTGGTGTCTCAAAGGAGCAGAGATCTTATTTTATTGTATCACAAAACCATACCGTCACGGTATGTGGTCAGACACGAGGATTAATCTCATCTGAAATTACAGAGGCACTACTTGAGTTATCTGTAGTATTGCTCTAATGTCTCAATTTGCTTCATTATTAATATACAGATATAGTTCATGAGTAGGGCTTTACACAGTTTGTATCACTCCGCTTATGGGATATATTTCAGTTACTGTGGGTACGCCAATAGGTGGCGATAAGTCGGACGAGTCAATTCATTCGAGTCATTTGTCATTCGAGTCATTAATTCGACCAATTTGTTCGTAAACTTTAAATGATTCAGTAATGAATCACACTTGCTGTTGCCATGAGAAGCGCTAAGTGAAATAAAAAAACACACAAAGCAACCGGCCAATTATGTCTAAAACGTCAGTTACTCTGTATTAACTTCTTGTTTATTGAATCATTTTGTAGTTCGGTTATGCTCTTGTCTTGTCAGTCCCGTAACCGAACGTGGGAATTGAACCGTATTAAGGATTCAAATACCAATGTCCTCAAGTATGTCTGTTTGATATCAAAATATTCTCAACTGAGTTTATTTAAATATTATTTATTTAAATATTGCTCAATGTTAACTTCTTGTTTATTGAATTGTTGTGTAAAAACCACATTAATTGTGCTGTTTGTTTGAACAATAGCATTCATGTGGCATTGCTGTGTTCTGACACATATTGGCACAAATTTATTTCCTAATAACACTTCTTGTTCAGTAAGACTCACACATTCTGTATAAAAACAGTTTAAAAAAATGTTTTTGAAAAAAGTCTCTTCTGCTTACCAAGTCTGCATTTATTTGATCCAAATTCAATGAAAACAGTAACATTTAGAAATTCTAAGATTCTAATTTGCTGCTCAAAAAACATTTCAACATAGTAATAATAATAATAATAAAACAGCTGAGTGGATTTTTCCAGGTTTTTGAGAATAGTTATCATCACTTTTAAAGAATGATAATAATAATGATAATAATAATAATAATAATAATAATAATAAACAGCAAATAAGCATTTTAGAATAATTTCTGAAGAAACATGTGACACAGAAGACTGGAGTAATGAAGCTGAAAATTTAGCTTTGAACACTGGAATAAATTACATTTTAAAATATATTACAATAGACAACAGTTATTTCAAATAGTAAAACTATTTCACAATATCACTGTTTTTGCTGTACTTAGGACCAGATAAATGCAGGCTTGATGAGCAGAGGAGACTTCTTTAAAAAACATTAAAAATCTCACAGTTCAAAAACTTTTGACTGGTAGTGTATGTAACTGAAATAAATTGTGAATTGCATTTCGACTTTAGCTTTAAATATACTGTGCTCAGCTGTTGTACTTAGCCCTTATGAAAATTAACCATGGTTTATTATAGTCTATAAAAAAACAAACATGTTTTTTGGTGTATTGACTACCATTTGTATAACCACAGTTTTACTGCAAATACCATGGTTAAACTGTGGTTAGTGTAGTAAAACCATGGTTAATTTGTGATGACCAAGGTTTAACCGTGTTTTTTTTTTTTTTTGTAGTAAAACCATTGTTAATTTTTTGCAAGGGTGGGTGTAACCAAATGAAGATCAGATTTAAGAATCAAGAAACTTAGATGATTCTTACCTGTTTGGCTCCTTCTCTTCCTGACTGTCTTGTTTACCATCTGATTCGATTTCATCATCTTCCTCTGCTGCTTGTTTCTGTTCCACTTGGCTGCTGATTTTCGGTGGTAACTGAATCAAGTTACAGTCCACCTGGAGCTCCTCAGCATTCTTCATGGAGGTTTCTCCTTCCTTATGTCTCTTCTTGGGCAGTACTGGCTGGACGTCTGGCTCTTTGCTCTGACTTAGATCTGGTGAAGGTTCCAGACATGCATTTGGTGGATCGACATGTAGCTTGGAGTCATTCACTGGCTCTTTATCTTCTTCCAGCTTTGATGAGTGTCCATCCGTAGTTGGTGGAGGTGGAAGGTCACGATTCTGAATGTGATTATCTCTGGTTTCTACAGCTGGCTTGTCTTCCAAGATGGGGTTCTCCAGGACCTCCAAGCCCTTCCCAGAGAGTACGCTAAGAAGGGGGGAATCAACGACATGGTCCTGTTGAGGTCTCATGCTTTGAGTCCGACTGATGTTGGACTTGTCCTTGGACTTGCTCTTTTTTGAGTTTTTGTCCTTCTTCGGGTTTCGCGGCATGGTGCCCATGTGCGTGTACATTTCACTGGAGCTGGCGTAGCTCTGGGTCCGTGGATGCATGCCCATATCGTCGGTGGACACCTCTTTGACATCGTCCTTCTGGGTATCTGATTTCCGACGAAGGCTGGTGAGACTACCTAACCACTTGAAGCCTGAGAAAGGAGAAAACATGTTGTGTGTGCTGTAACTCAGAATGGTTTTCAGTCTAAACCTCTCACTGGTAAAATATATATATATATATATATATATATATATATATCTTTGGCGCCTGCTGTGGGCTGAATGTGCACCCAGGGTCCCTATCATACCAAGAGTTCCTTCAATGTGAGAAAGAAACATGTAGCTTCTTAAGTAAACACACGAGCCATGACCTCGTCTGTGGGAAAAATTCATTGGTCCCTTTAGTTACTTAAACAAACATTTGATCATTTCAGTTTCTCATAAATGAAGGCAGAATATTTCCTTCTGGTGAAAATCACGTTGAGGGTGCAGAGCAGTAATAATGATGAACGGGGGAGGAAATTAAGATTCTGTGCAAACAGGAAGGCGATTCTTAAAATAAAACTTTATCGTATTTTCTAAAGTTTCTAGCATGATCTTCGATGTCAGGGCCTGTCACTGTTGGAGCGTCTGTTCATTTATCTTAATAATTATAGCTCTTGGGGGACTGTCGAAGTTTAGCCCTGTTCTTGTGCTATGATCCAGACCGAGTATATTCACATATCAGACAGATTGAAATGAATAACACATGGGGCGACTGTTAAAGGTGATGTAGTTCATAATGTACCGCTATGTTGTACTAGACAAAGACATGCAGATATCCAAAAGTGTAACTAGTATTAAGAAAGAAACATGTTTTGTAAGTTAAAACTGTTACTTTTTATATGCACAATAATTAGATAATCTTAAAATGAATGATTATTAAAATACAAGCTCTTATTTACACTTGATAGCAGAAGCGTCTATTTAAAAATCTGTGTGAAATATAATAATAATAATAATAATGATAGCACATACCTTCCTAAAACACAAATTTCAGTGTCTTCATGTTCAATATTTAAGTATTTAATGTTTGTTCATTTTCACTAATTGCAATGTGAACATATTTTGACTATATAGTCAAAAATAAAAGTATTTGTATAGTTGTTTTCTCCGGAAAAGGACATTTTTGTGTTTTATATATTGTTGTTTTATCAGATTTATTAATTACTAATCAAAATGTATTTATTAATTAAAAAAAAAGATTTCTACATTTCTACATTTGCTAAATTTACTGTATTAAGTTTCATAGTAATTTAATTATTCTATTGAAATGTACTTGTTACTTTTAAAGTGTAAATGCCAAATGGAGGTTTAGGGCTGTTAAAACAATTAATCGCGATTAATCACATCCAAAATATAAATTTGTGTTTACATAATATAAAGATGTAATAATTTCTGTTTTAAATTTCCAATTTTAATCATACGAAATTAATCACATCCAAAATATAAATTTGTGTTTACATAATATAAAGATGTAATAATTTCTACATTTGCTAAATTTACTGTTTTAAGTTTGTGAATTATTTAATCATACTATTGAAATGTAATTGTTATTATTAAAATATAAATACTGAATGGAGGTCTACGGCTTTCAAACCGATTAATCACGATTAATCGCATAAAAAATAAAAGCTTGTGTTTACATAGTACAAAGATGTAATAATTTCTACATTTGCTAAATTTACTGTTTTAAATTTCATAATAATTTTATTATACTATTGAAATGTAATCATTATTATTAAAATATAAATGTCGAATGAAGGTTTAGGGCTGTCAAACCGATTAATTACGATTAATCACATCCAAAATATAAGTTTTTGTTTACATAATATAACAATGTAGTTAATTTCTACATGTGCTAAATTTACTGTTTTAAATTTCCTAATAATTTAATTATACTATTGAAATGTAATCATTATTATTAAAATATAAATGTCGAATGAAGGTTTAGGGCTGTCAAATCAATTAATCACAATTAATCACATCCAAAATATAAGTTTGTGTTTACACAATACAAAGATGTAATAATTTCTACGTTTGTTAAATTTACTGTTTTAAGTTTAATAATCTAATCGTACTATTGAAAGGCAAATATCAGCTTTCAGTAGTATGATTAAATTATTATGAAAACAGTAAATTTGTGTTTACATAATACAAAGATGTAATAATTTCTACTTTTGCTAAATTTACTGTTTTAAATTTCATAGTAACTTAATCATACTATTGAAATGTAATTGTTACTGTTAAAGTGTAAATATCGAATAGAAGTTTAGGGCTGTCAAACCGATTAATTGTGATTAATTGCATCAAAAATAAAAGTTTGTGTTTACATAATGTATGTGTGTGTCCTGTGTATGTTATATTAGGGCTGTCACTAATGATTATTTTGGTAATCGAGTAGTCTGGTGATTATTCTGACGATTAATCGAGTAATCAGATAATTATATTTCTTTTTTGTTTTTGTAATAGAAACAGATCTAAATGAACAATAGCCTTTTAAATAACTCAAAATACATACAGTATATAATAGCAACAAGGCAATAATAATTAGTTCAAATAAACTGTCAAAAGCAAATAATCATATGGTTTTATTGAACAAAACATAATGCATAATGTATTATAAACAATAGAACTAATTACGCATTATAACAAAAACCTGCAGAGGGTGATGGCCTGATGTTTGTTTTTACACTTTACAGCGCAATCTAATCCTTGTTTAATACTGACCAAACAACATTTAATTTTAATGTTCACTTAATCTTTAATATTTGCCAATTTCTTTATGCCAAAAATGCTGCAGCCACCATAATTTCTTAAATATGTGGAAATCAAAACGTGTAAACTCAGAGCGAGGGTTTGATATTAAAAATGATATTTTCTACATTTGCTATATTTACTGTTTTAGGTATTATAATAATTTAATAATGCTAATTAAAATATAAGTGTGGATTTAGGGCTCTCAAATCAATTGATCGCTATTAAACGCATCCAAAACAAAAGTTTGTTTATATATGTGTGTGTACTGTGTATAGGTATATTATATGTAAGTTATAGTTATAATACAGTAACTTTGAGATTCGATTAATTGCGATTAGTCGATTTGACAGCACTAGGTTCCTTTGTGACAACTTACCTCATTAAGTAAGGCAAAAGGTTCAATAATTAGGTGTATTTTTGTATTTGATTGGTGTGTAATTAAAGTATGGAGTAATTAAAATATATTTTTTAAAACTTTAAAAGACCTTCCTCTTCTGTTGTTCTTTAATGGCAAGCATAAGAACTCACTAGTAAATGCACATGACTGATTTCAGATGTCTTTTGTGTTAAAACCTTTTTTTTTCTTTCTGCCAATGTGTGTTTTTCATGACGTACATTTGCTCACATATTACACAATATCATAATACATCTCTCAGTTGCAGTTTATCCATACTTTGCGCTTATTTGACCTTATAATAGTCAAACTAATCTAATATAAATGACTTTTATTTTAATCACGAGTTTGTTTTTTCTCTTGGTCGATGTTCAATTCGGCTCATATTGATCTAGTCTGAAGTACGTTCGTTTGTTTTGCGCAGCTGAATCCCCAAATGTCATTACGGTATTCCCATATCCCATCACTGTCTTTGGTTTTACCTCAAGGCACGTGGAGCAAAACAACAAAAAGCCTCTTAAAAACGTATCTGCGTCTCTGCACTGCTGCCTTCAGATACACTAACCTTCATACGAGAGGAACGTTAGCCTTTAAGGCCATTATAAAAATCAATAATGGCAACAGCCCTGCTCCTTTATAACACCCTGATAGCTTCGACAAGGACAATGGGGCATTATTTAAGGCATTTTGATTTTTAACAGTTTTGCTTAACCAACCAGAGACTTTAACCACAATAAGAAACCTCATGGCAAAGTGATACCAGTCTGAATGATTGCACCATGCTATGACGAAAGTCCTCAATCAAATATACTCACTCAGTTTACGTTTGATCATGGTCTCGGACTTCTGTGTCCGACAGGATGCGGACGCTCTTTTTCCGGGACGGGGGCCACAGGTCCTCTCTGTTTGTATGTGTGTGGGTGTGTGTGTGTGTCGATAGAAGTGTGCACTTCCGCTGCACAGGGCTGATGCTCTGTAAGCAGCAGCAGCAAAGGAGGACTTCCTGTGGTTACTGGGCGGATACATGTGATATGTTCTTACCAGTAATGACATTTTTACTCAATAAGCACTAGATGTTGACATGCAGAAGAGCTTCTTGGGTCACTCTGTCGAAGGTGACGTGACTGCAGTATATCTCGGTATCTGCATTCAGTGTCTTGTAACACAGAATAATAGGATGCCATTCAAAATGTGCATCAGCTTATACTATAGTAATATATGATGCTTTATATGCATTTACATTTTTAATTTATAAAAAATGTCTTATTATATAAAAAAATGTTTATGTAGCTTGTAGCTACCACTTTGTTTTAAAAAACTGACCTCTGACCTTTTAATTTTTTAGATGATTAGTGAGTAAAAATAGTGTAGAATCTTATTATATAAATATTTCTTCTTCATTACATCATGACTTTATTTATTTATTCATTTTTTTATTTATTGGCCTTGAGTTAAGTTTAATGTGCACCAAATTGTAAGCAAAATTAGGCAAAAATAAACAGTTTGTAAATAAGTTTGTAAATAACAATACATAATGTAAGTGACATTTCTTCTTCATTGCCATCATTTTATTTATTTATTTGTTTATTTATTTATTTATTGGCCTTAAGTTGAGTTTAATGTGCACCAAATTATGAGCAAAATTAGAGTCTGTAATTAAGTTATGAAACAATACATAATGTAAGTGACATTTCTTTTTCATTATGTCATAATTTAATTGATTTAATTGATTTATTTATTTTTTTTTTTATTTGCCTTGAGTTAAGTTTAATGTGCACCAAATTGTGGGCAAAATTAGGCAAAAACAAATGGTCCGTAATTAAGTTATGAAGCAATACATAATGTAAGTGACATTTCTTCTTCATTATGTTGTTTATTTTATTTTATTTTATTTGCCTTAAGGTGAATTTAATGTGTAACAAAAATAAATGGTCTGTAATAAAGTAATGAAAATACATAATGTAAGTGATATTTCTTCTTCATTGCCATAACTGTATTTATTTATTTGTTTATTTATTTATTTATTTGCCTTGAGTTGAGTTTAATGTGCACCAAATTATAAGCAAAATTAGGCAAAAATAAACAGTCTGTAATATGAAAATGCATAATGTAAGTGACATTTCTTTTTCTTAATGTTTTGTTTTATTTTATTTTATTTTATTTTATTTTATTTTATTTTATTTTATTTTATTTTATTTGCCTTAAGGTGAGTTTAACATCTAACAAAAATAAACAGTCTGTAATAAAGTGACATTTTTTTTTCTATTTTTTTTAATTTTTTTTATTTTATTTTATTTTATTTTATTTTATTTTATTTTATTTTATTTGCCTTAAGGTGAGTTTAACATGTAACAAAAATAAACAGTCTGTAATAAAGTGACATTTCTTTTTCTTAATGTTTTTTATTTTATTTTATTTTATTTTATTTGCCTTAAGGTGAGTTTAACGTGTAACAAAAATAAACAGTCTGTAATAAAGTGACATTTCTTTTTCTTAATGTTTTTTATTTTATTTTATTTTATTTTATTTTATTTGCCTTGAGTTAATTTATTGGGGACCAAATTATGAGCAAAATTAGGCAAAAACAAACAGTCTGTAATTAAGTTATGAAACAATACATAATGTAAGTAACATTTCTTCTTCATTATTTCATTTTTATTACTGTGTTTTATTTATTTATTTATTTATTTATTATTGCCTTGATTTGAGTCTGTGTAACAAATTCTGAGCAAAATTAGGCAAAAATAAACAGTCTGTAATAAAGTTATGAAAATACATAATGTAAGTGACATTTTTTTCTTTGTCGTAACTCTAGTATTTTATTTTCTTTTCTTATTTGCCTTGAGTTATGTTTACTGTGCACCAAATTATGAGCAAAATTAGGCAAAAACAAACGGTCAGAGTCTGTAATTAAATTATGAAACAATACATAATGTAAGTGACATTTCTTCTTCATTATGTTGTTTTTATTATTCACATTAATGTCCATTAAGTATGATGAACTCGAAACTAAAGTGTTTGAAGGGCTTAACTTCATCTTCACACATACAATAGCAAATATATTTGCAGATTAAGCAAGTGTTGTTTATAAATGTGTTGCATCTCACTTCCTTTCTTGCGATGTGTCTTGAGCTTACTTCCTGCATGAACGTGAGTTGTGTGAGGTTGTGTTGATGATACCGAGAAAGTGAGAAGTCTGAAAGGGTGTTGCCAGTTTCTAGTGGAGTCTGTAATTTATAATGTAACATATAGGAGAAAAAAGACCCTGAAGTCAACATTTTTAAGACATTAACACAAATCAAAGATCAAACATTTTGTATTTATATTCTCATAACACGTGTTTTTCATTTGATTTTAAAAATATTTAATTTAAAATTTTAAAATGTAATTTTAATTTTAAAAAATGACAAGCACAAATAACTAATCATTTAATCAAAATTAAAATTAATATGAAAATAAAAGCTTTTTTTAGTTGAATAACACTGCTGGATATATACTGTTCATAAACTGTTATGCATTGTTTAAGTTTTTTTAGTTTTGTTTTTAATATGCTTTCATAATTATGCATTAAGTATGACTTTTTTGGCTACATCCAAAAGAAAAGTGAAAAATGTAGCTTCTAATAAATGATAATTTTAAGATAATTTAGCTGCATGGAAATTTTTACATGAAAGCGTAAATACTATTGTATGTCCGGAAGTAGTGATGGGAATATCTCAGTACTCACTTTCCCCTTTTTAGCATAGTTTTCAGTTTCTAATATGCAGACTCTATGTCGCTATGCAATAATGCAGTGACCTCTCTGACCACCAGAGGACAGCAGTGGTCTAAATACACGTCACCTACAACATTCATACTGTACCAGCATAATACAGTAGTTGCTCATTATCAAGTAGCCATGAACTGAGCATACATTAGCAGCCCATTAGCCTTGAGTTGGTTTAATGGGCACCAAATTATAAGCAAAATTAGGAAAAATCAGTCGGCCATAATTAAGTCATGAAACATTACTATACATCTTGTAAGTGACAAGCCTGTTAATAAGTTTGTGACTGAAGGCTTTCAAAAGACAAATGACAGTTTGCCAAATGAAGCACTATTTTATAAGCTTTGATGTAATGCAGTTATTGTTATTATTATTTATGGCATATGCTGCGAAAACTCCTTTTTGAAACTTTATTTTTTTAAGAGCATACGCAAGGCAGTAAGTGTGATTTGAAGCAGAAATCTTTACATCAGACATACTCTAAAATTAGTTCCACTTACAGGTAGGTGATGCAGGAAAAAGGGATAAAAGGGAAAATTACGGTAACAAGAGGGCTAGAGTGACACATAAAGTGCTGCTACCACAACAACATCTAGCTTTGACATAACCTGGCATATATTTCTGTGTTAAATGTGCTGGTCTGATTCACAGGGGACGACTGAATATAATGGAAAGTACTTCAAAGGTGACGGTGCTCATGGCTATTTAAAGCTACATGTACACCTACACACACTGCCACTTTGACACACTTGTTTTATGGTGAAGGTTTAATGTTTTTTAGACAAGTTTCACCAAAGTGTCTACATCAAAACAACGTTTTTTAAAGGTTGACCCAAAAATGTAAATTCTGTCATTAATTACTCACCCTCATGTCGTTCCAAACCCGTAGGATCTTTGTTCATCTTCAGAACACAAATTAAGATATTTTTGATGAACTTCGAGAGCTTTCTGACCCTGTATAGACAGCAACACAACTAACACGTTCAAGGCCCAGAAAGGTAGTAAGGACTAAGGCTGCACGATTCTTGCTAAAATGTGGATCTTTGTGGATTTTTCTCCATGGAAATTGAGATCATGTTTCTCTTACACGATTCTCATTTTTTCCAACCAAAATTTACTGCTCTCAAGTACCAAAAAAACAAAATAAAACAGGACGTTTAGTATAATAAAGTGCTGGAGTAACAAAAAATAGTCTCTTTTCTTCATTTTAGACCCCTTAAAGTGAATACAAGTAATTAAAAAGTTTTTGAACATATGAGAACATTAACAAATAATAAATAAACCAATAATAAAATAAAGCAGACCAAAGGTTTGTATTGTTTCAAATCAAGAAACAGGTTTGGGTTGTCTGATAATGATAATAATGATGATAATAATAATAATGATATCACTTTTTTTGTCTCTTAGAAACACATTTGATAGTATCTTGAGGATGCACAGGTAAATTTTTGTTCATTATCAATCAGTAAAAATTGTAGCAACCTCAGTTTTATATGGTTACATTTATTATTTTTTTTATTATTTATTATTAATTATTTTATTAATTTATTATGTATTATTATTTAAATTAAGCATTTAAATTTATAGTAGCAAGCATGCATTTTAAATTATGATAAACAGTTAAAACCACACATAATGGTACCTCAATACCATGGTAAAAATATAACATGGTTTTATAGGTAGCTATTTGTATGAAAAATGGTAGTCTGAAAAAAAAACAGCATAAATGCATACATGCTATAGTTTAATCACAAATACATACATACTAGAATTATGTATTTGTAATTTATCAAAATAAAATGAAATAACATTTTTGAGAGAGAAAAAACATAAATCGCGTAGGCCTATAACGTAATGTTTACGAAGACTATAAACATAGGCTAGGCTATATTTTAGTTCCCCTCACTCCACAAAAATTACGGTAACGCTTTAGATTACAACCCGCAAAGAACTACGTAAGTAAACTGAATTTACGGTGTATGTTTCTGTAATTATAGTGTACCTATAAAGAACGTACATGTAGGTATAAGGGACCAATATGTTATATTTGGGTAATAAGGGGATAACAAACCAGATATTTAACCTGCAAAGAACTACATAAGTATACTGAATTTACGGTGTACGTTTCTGTAATTATAGTGTACCTATAAAGAACGTACATGTAGGTATACGGGAACAATATGTTATATTTGGGTAATAAGGGGATAACAAACCAGATATTTAACCTGCAAAGAACTACATAAGTATACTGAATTTACGGTGTACGTTTCTGTAATTATAGTGTACCTATTAGTACGTATGTGTAGGTATAAGAGAACAATAGGCTATGTTACGTTTTGGTATTTCGGGGGTAACAACCAGATATACAACCTGCAAAGAACTGCGCAAGTAAACTGAAGTTACAGTGTATGTTTCGTATTTATATTGTACCTACGTGTAGTATAAGGGAGCAATATGTTACGTTTGGGTAATAACGGGGTAGCAAACAGATATACAAATAATTTATAATGGAATTACTTAAAAACTTAACAGGTACCTGTTCTATTAAATCGTAAGTTTGGTGTATCTATACGTAAGCTTTTTAAAATTACTGGGAAAATATACTCTTGTTCCATGTAGTTACAGGGTAAATGTGCCCTCTGCGGGCTGTAAATTAAAGTGGCGATTGTTCCCCTCTTGTTCAAGGAAGTTACAGGGTAGGTACAATACATAAACACACAATCTGAAAATATATCTAAAAATATTTTTTATAGTCGCTAATCCCACTTTTACCTCTAAACCTAACGTTAACTATGACTGAACAGTAATAAAAATATAAAAAAACAGGAAAGTGCAATCACAATCATTTATTTATTGCAAAAATGTCAACAGCCATACAAAAAAGTAATCCAAATAACGATGCGTTTGCAGCCGCAGTCCTCTCTGGGGGAATACAGTAGGTTTGAGGTGCAGTAGGATGAGAGCAGAATTTAAATTGTTAATCGCTGAAAATATTCTCCAGATTATTGTCTTGATCCACTCCTCGAAGGCGCCCGCGCGTCATTCCAACACATCTCACCAGAAACACGGCATGTCGTAATCTGTGACGAATGCAGGCGAGAGCCAATGAACGTCCGATTTTCCTGTCGCAAAATGCACTTTAGCACGGGTTTATGGCTGTTGCTGCTGAAGATCGCCGGACAAAGCCTTGAATTTGGTTCTGGTCCTCGCAAATCGTATGGATTCTGAAGATCTGGGTTACAGCACACAAATAAAATTGTTCAATTTGTAATTATGATGCGTGTTCGGTGTATTTTATGGTTCTATTGTTAGTCACAGCATGTTAGAGAAAACGCCTTTGTGTTCCACCACGGCAAACGAAGTTAATATTACATGAATGATTAAACGATTGCAGAAATATTATTTATTTAAAGTCTTTAACGTGTAGTCATGATAACATTATGTAGACCTATTCTTGGAAACGAGCTGGCAACAGAAATCACACAGAACAGAATGAAATGTTATAATTTCATATGAAGTAAACGTTAAATGTTTAGATGATGTAAATATGTCAGTATTGTACATTTAATGTTTGTAAAAATGTAAATAAATGTACATTTTGTAGAACCACATTTTACGTCGCGTTGTTGTATGTACCAACCCTGTAACTTCCTTGAACAGGAGGGGAACAGTCGCCACTTTAATTTACAGCCCGCAGAGGGCACACTTACCCTGTAACTACATGGAACAAGAGTATATTTTCCCAGTAATTTTAAAAAGCTTACGTATAGATACACCAAACGTACGATTTAATAGAACAGGTACCTGTTAAGTTTTTTTTATTAATCCATTATAAATTATTTGTAGGATATCTGTTTGCTACCCCCTTATTACCCAAACGTAACCTATTGCTCCCTTATACTTACACGTAGGTACAATATAAATACGAAACATTCACCGTAACTTTAGTTTACTTACGCAGTTCTTTGCAGGTTGTGTATCTGGTTGTTACTCTCTATTACCAAAACGTAACATATTGTTCCCTTATACCTACATGTACGTTCTTTATAGGTACACTATAATTACAGAAACGTACACCGTAAATTCAGTTTACTTACGTAGTTCTTTGCGGGTTGTAATCTAAAGCGTTACCAAAATTACTTTCAATTAAACAGTGTTCAGAAAAGAACAAGAATGAAAAATATAAGCTAGGCTATATAAAGGACAAGCCAAAACGAATTCATTTAGGCTAAAGCTAAACTGAAGCTAACGTTGGGTCTCTCATACAACACAGATCAATGTTTCCGTATTTGGGATGTATTTGAAAGCCAAAGTTATTTATTATCTAAACCTGGTTTTGTACTTTACTCGCATTCCAATATCCTCATAAAACAAATTGTTTGGCATAATATCACGGCAGTACGGTGATAACGATTAAGCAGTGTGATTTTTTTCCAAATGTCTGGCTGGCTGTATTTTATTATGATAATGGAAAGACTGCATTGTCAAGTTAGCAATGCTGTGCGTGCACGTGTGGCGCCAGTGCAATCACATGATTTTTTTCCCCCCTTCTAACAGTGGAAACAACTCCTAGTCATACAGATAATTTAAACTGTAAACAGTTTGTTTTTATTTTTGTACATTCACAATGAAAACAAATCTTTGTACTTAAAGGAGAAGTCCACTTCCAAAACAAAGATTCACATATAATGTACTCACCCCCTTGTCATCCAAGATGTTCATGTCTTTCTTTCTTCAATCATAAAGAAATTGTTTTTTGAAAAAAAGCTTTCAGGATTTTTCTTCATATAATGGACTGATATGGTGCCCCGAGTTTGAACTTCCAAAATGCAGTTTAAATGCAGCTTCAAACAATCTCAAATGCGGTTGTAAACGATCCCAGATGAGGAAGAAGGGTCTTATCTAGCAAAGCGATCAGTTATTTTCATTTAAAAAATACAATTTAAATACTTTTTAATCTCAAATGCTCGTCTTGTCTTTCTCTTCCTGAACTCTGTTTATTCTGGTTCAAGACAGTTAGGGTATGTCGAAAAACTCTGATCATATTTTCTCCCTCAACTTCAAAAATCATTTCAAAATCATCCTACATCACTGCAGAAGTACCGACCCAGTCTTTGCAAATTGAACAAGATCAAACACCCTTAACAAAAAAGGTAAAACAGCAATATAGGACGATTTTGAAGTTGAGGGAGAACAAGAGATGGGAGTCATGAACCGGAACAAAAACAGTCAAGCAGAGTAATATAAGACGAGCGTTTGGCATTAAAAGGTGTATAAATTATATTCTTTTTATTAAAATAACCGTTATGCTAGATAAGACCCTTATGAAACAGGCTCTCGGATGCACGTGCACGGGTCATTCTTGAACGATTCATTCATTTTGAATGAATCTTTAATGTGACTCGTCTTGGGGAGTGATTGGTTCAGTCGCGCATGTGCAACATCATATTAGGTTCTGTACTGGAATTAGTTCACCTGTTTCGAGTCTTTGGGTTTTTCGAGTCGTTCGTTCATCTTATGGGGCTGTCACGTGACACTGATTTTGCTAAAATTAATGAAATGACTGAGAAAAAAAGATTAGTTCATTTTGCTGAACGAGACTCAAAGGTCTGAGTCGGTAAAATGATCCAAACTCCCCATCACTACTACGAATCATGTCTAAGTTTATCGTCTGTGTACTCCGGCTCAATAAGGTCGACCATGGCGAAAAACTCCATCTTATTTTCTCCTACAACTTCAGGATCGTCCGACACGTTGTACCTTTTTGTTTGTAAACAGTGTTTGACTTGCTTGCACTTTCTTGGTCTTTGTGCGTTCACTTTGTAAACACTGGGTCTGTAGTTCTGCCTACTTTCCACATGACCTTTCGACGTGATTCAATAGTATGTGAATGTGCATCCCAGAGCCTGTGCTACAACAGCTTTTGTGCTTAAAAAGTATACACATTTTTATTTTCCGAAAAAAATGACTGATCGTTCCACTAGATAAGACCCTTTTTCCTTGGCTGGGATTGTTTAGAGCCCTTTGAAGCTGCATTTTTGAAGTTCAAATTCAGGGGCACATTTGAAGTCCATTATATGAAGAAAAAGCCTAAAATGCTTTCCTCAAAAACCATAATTTCTTTACGACTGAAGACAGAAAGACATGAACATCTTGGATTATTATCTGTAAATTGTTGTTCTGAAAGTGGACTTCTCCTTTAAGTCACAACCTGTCAGGTGTGATCTAGAGAACAGGGAATAAAAACACGTTGTGGAACTTGTAAAGGACATCAAGCTGTAAACCCCTTTTGTAACTGAGGTTAAATATCGGATTCTTAAATCTGCAAAATGTTCTCACTCCCAACTTGTCACATATTGACGCTTGGTCAGAACACTTTGGCGTCACTTTTTGATGCTCAAGGTACCCCTTTAGCGTCACTTTTGGACATCCAGGTTCCTCCACTGATTTCAGTTGTTTGCCTTAATTTAATGGTTTGCAGGCATCTGAAAAAAATATAAATAATTTTATATAAATGTATACTTTCATTGTAGCACCTAACCCCACCCCTACCCTAAACGTACCCACAGAAATTGACCAACAAGCAGTATAAAAGCATTACAAACAAGTGGTGTTGCATTCCGTGCTTTCTGAAGGCATACGATGTCTTTATGCGAAGAAGAGAGTAAAACATAAGGTATAATTGCAGAAAATGATCCCACTCCGTTAACGCGCTCACGTCTCATTCAGAAGATACTCCCGAACATTAGCATGACGCAATCGGTCAAGAGACACTCAAAAATCAATGGCATTTCACAACCAAGGCTGACGTAACGTTTCTTCTGGCAGCATTTTTTTAAATTTACGCACAAACAGACTGAGCTTTACGGCGGACGGAGACGGCAATCACCTCTATTCCTCTCTCAAATCAATCATTTTGCCTCGAAAGACTTGGAATATTAATACTTTTTCTGCCTGTTATATCTTGTGTTTTATTGACAAATGGTAGGTTTGGGGGCAGGGGTTGGGTTAACCTCCTCGTAAGTGTGTAAATAATGTAATGAAAATACACTTGTTGTGACTGTTTACATTGAAAAATCACACCCCAACATATATGCAATAATGGCAATATTATTACCTAATATATCATTTAATCATGACGATAAAATTTCCAGTGCCTTTTGTGTCAGCATTATGACTCAAGGGTTTCTTGTTTAAAGCAATGAAGGACCCTGCACATCGAAAAATGACACTAAAGGGGTACACTGAGCGTCAAAAACTGACACCAAAGGGTGCTGTCCAAGCGTCAATATGTGACGAGTTGGGAGTGAGAATCTCACTAGTGTGCACTATTGCTGTGTTTACGGATAATCCTTGCTCTTCCTCCCCAGGCCGTTTGTATCCCACTGTTCCTCTCTCTCTTTCTCCCTCGCTATTCCTATCAACAGATAAAACAGAAGCTATGAGGATAAGAAAGAAAAACAAATATGATGAATCTAATTTGTAAAATTGCTTGCTCGCTGATAAAGGGATTTGAAGAAACATCCGCTCCCTGAGGCTCAGCTCAGGACTGAATACACATATTGCTTTATGAGTCAGTCGAGGAAGCTTGTAAGCAGCCTGTGAGGCAGAGTGCAATGTTATTTTTTGTGTAACAAAAGCCATTATACTATGACTATCACTCTATATGTTCATTGGGTGTTGGATCTGGAAGGTTAAAGCTTTTGATGTTTCTGTTAGAAATGTATGCTTTTCAGAGACAGACAAGGTGTTACTTGAGCAAAAAGAAATAGTTTGAACAATATCATCACATATGCCATCACATGTTTTGTTCATTTAGTGTTTATCAGTTCAGTTTAAAGACATAGTGCACCCAAAAATTAAAAATTGCTGAAAATGTTTAAACCCTCAGGCCGTTCAAGATGTAGAGGAGTTTGTTTCTAAATCAGATTTGGAGAAATGTAGCATAACATCACTTGTTCACCAGTGGATTTTAACAATCCGCTGCAGTGAATGGGTGCCGTCAGACAGAATGAGAGTCCAAACAGATGATAAAAACATCACAACAATCCACAAGTAATCCACACCACTCCAGTACATCAATTGGTGTCTTGTGACGTGAAAAGCTGCATGTTTGTTAGAAACAAATCAATTAATACAGTTGCAAGCAGTGATTACTGGGCTTTAAGCACTTTAAGGCATTTAAGCAAATACAATATGGAAAAAGACATTACATATTGTTGAGAAAGCCTGTAATCATCTAAACTCCAGTCCTCGAGGCCCACTGCTCTGCACATTTTGCATGTCTCCCTTATTTAATGCACCTGATTCAGATCATCAGCTCGTTAGGAGAAAGATCCATGAGCTGAACTGAGTGCGTCAGATTCAGTAACATACAAAATGTGCAGAGCAGTGGGCCCTGAGGACTGGAGTTGAGAACCACTGATCGAAATCAATAACTAAAAAAGCATTTTTGGCTAATACAGGTAAAGTTTGTTTTAACATTTATGACAAAGTGCCAGCTGTGGTCCCCTTAAAACTTTGCATGCTTGTTTAGAATCACCTGCCACATATGCTCACCAGGTTTCGTGAGGTTTTGAGTTTTTCTTTAGGCTTTGTAGGATTTTGGGTCAATTTAGACAGGCCCGTTTTCTAAACAACGCCGCTATAGCTTCCCAAAGGGTAATTTTCAACCTTTTTTGATAATTACTGACGTAGAGAGTCCAGAGAATTGTACTGCAGTGTCTTTTTTCCAGATTGAGTGAAAAACCTAGGACTAGTTGGCAAAAGTAGGTTTTCGACGTCTTCTCAATCATTTAACAAACAATTTGACTGACAGCAGTGGTTCTAGAGACAAAGTTGTCCAGAATGAGGAATTCTATCATATGATATGAATATTGCTTGTACTGTATGTGTGAAAAACTGTGCAACGTTTAATCGTTTAAGCCCTTGGAAAATGCAATATCGCCTCCCAGTGGCCAATTTCCTTCAAATTTCTCATACAGGCCCACCAAGTTTTGTTCCGATCGGCCTCCTTTAACCTTGTCTAATGGGTGCTCAAACTTCATTGTCCAATAGCGGCCATGTTTTTTTTTAGTTTTTTTTTTTTTTTTGTGTGTCCTTACAGACTCTTGTGGCACTTTGGACCAAGACCGTGCACTGTGGTTTTCATGTTGATAGGACAAGCGGTTGCGTAGGTATACCCATTTTTATGCTTTTATTGCGCCACCAAGTGGCCAAGCTCTGCATTTTGAGGTCCTATGACCTCAGATTGAGCTCTGACATAAGTGTTCTGAGTTTGGTGAAGATATCTCATTCCGTTCAGGAGTTACAGGCATTTTACTAAAACTGGCTCTGCCCCTTTCGAAAGTTTGCCGTTGTGTTACGACAGTGAGACGAAAGCTTAACTTTTTTTTGATAATTAATTATATTCACTCTCCAGAGAATCTTCCTGCACTGGTTTGGTTCCCATCAGGCAAAAACCTAGGACTAGTTCGCAAAAATAGGTTTATCAAAAAATCCTAAATACCCGAAAATTTTGGAGGATTCCAATGACAAAAGACACTCGAGCCTGCGACTGACGTTTTAGGAGTTATGAGCAATTTCGTACTTTCGACCGCTGTAGAGCCCCCGTTAGGCCGACTGGGGTGAGCCTTGGTGACGTTGTAGATGGTGTGAGTACTTCCATCCCTTCAAGTTTCAAGTCTCTACGACTTACGCTTTGGTCTGCACAAACAGTTTTAAGTGGACATTGCTGATCCTTGGCCGTTCATAACAATTACTATAGGTTTTCAGCACTATGTGCTTGAAACGCTAATTAAAGCATTTTTAACTTCAAACAGTTGCTTCTTGCTTCTCTAATCCATAATGTTGCCTACTCCAGTGAAAAAGTCATCTCATCTGAATCAGGAGAGAAATATGCACAGACCAAGCACAAGCCAAAACTGTCCAAAGCTGTTGGATTTTGATGTCAGAAGACAACAGGGGATGCAGGAAGCATTATGGACTCGCATTTTGTCAGAAGTGACATTTTGATTGTGCCTTTGTTTCTTACAAACACAGCTTTTCGCTTAATAAGACATTAACTGATGGTCTGAAGTGGTGTAGATTATTGTGATGTTTTTAAACAGTTTGAACTCTCATTCTGACGGCACCCACTCACCGCAGAGGATCTATTGGTGAGCAAGTGATATAATGATACATTTCTCCAAATCTGTTCTGATGAAGAAGCAAACTCATCTACGTCTAGATCTGAGGACGAGTAAATAATCATAGAAATGCTATTTTTAGTTGAACTGTTGTTTATTTATATCGAACGACTGTTTTTAAGTAGTTTCCGCAACCTGAGACAGGAACACAGGAGTGAGGAAATGAATAAATATCTGAGGAAGGCTGAGGAGAAGTGTTAAGAGCTCAGAGGGAGGGATCAGATTCACACTGCTAACCTTTTCTTTACCCGTAATTCCTCTTTCTAAAGAGAAATCCACAAGGAAAAAAAAGATTATGCCTGAAAACAAAAGATTTTTCTCGTCTTTCAGTTTGGATTATAGTCAGTAAAATTAATTTAGATCACCATTGGACATGAGAAAGAATGAGGGAAAGCCAGACGTGAGATGGATGACAGATGTTCTCAATGAGGCGGCGACGGGAGGGATGTGTTGAATTGTAATCTTTAAAATGAGAGCAACCCAGTGGTTTAACTGCTATAATCTCTCTGTTCGTGCCGTGTGTGCTTGTAAAGTGTTTTTTGTCCATCTTGTCGCTCTCCCCCACAATACACCAGATTAACTCTGCCAGGCCAAAAAATACAGAGTCCTTCGATTTCCCCAAATATTAATGTCTTTACCATTTATAGAATTAAAAGAATTGCTCTCTTCGTGTTTCACAGTAAGAAAATCATATGGGTTGGAATGATATGAGAGTGAGTAAATCAATTTTTGTTTTTGCAAACTTTCCAAGAGATCATCTGTCTATTTCTTTATTCACAGCGTTACATGAATAGCAAGGGATCTGCTCCTGGATTATTTCTTGTTCTTACATCATTTCAGCCTAGACTGAGTCTACAGTCAGGATATTAAAATGTCATACACAAATAGATTTGGATAAAGAAGCTAGGGCGAGGTGAAAGTGGTCGTTGCTCACATTTAGGAGATGGATGAGGCTTATGTCCATACAGGACAGAAAACTGGAGGTCAAGGGAGTTTAGACTGTACAGGACTATCTGTTCCCTTGTCGTCTTTAGTGTAGATACTGTGCTACAACTGCTGTTACACATGAAGGACAGTTGGTAAAGTGGTTCAGGCCAGGTGTAAAATACTGATGAAGGTTGAGACGGCATGAATGGCAGCAGGGGATTTGAAGGTGACCCTGCAGAGCTCCACTCACAGCAGCTGAGCAGGTGTGCTTTTAGTGCAGTCTCCTGCTCTCTTTATTGACTCGCTCTTATTTTCATCTGGGCTTTTGTTTGGTGATTTATCCTCAACTCAGATCATTTTAGCATGGAATCTGTCTATATTAGTGAGAACATAATTTAGATGCACAAAATAGTTTTTATAAAGAGGTGATATTTACTCTCATGTCAGTAAATTTGCATGTGCAAATAAACATCATTTAGATGATTTATGACCATTTTTAAATAGTGTTGGCCTCAACATGTCTTTTGGTCAGATTTAGCTAACATGTGCATGCAAGTTTATGCTCAAAATATAATTAACATGAAGGCACATTTTGTACCTAAATGAAGAATACCAAAATTTCATTAGCTGGTATTATGGAATCCCGTTTCCACCAATGAATAAAAAATAGAAATGGTAATTGTGACTTTTTCGCCCCTGCAATTATGAGTTTACATCTTACAATTCTTTTTTTTTTTTTTGGTTCTCAGAAATGTGAGATATTATTAGAAATGCGAGATTATAAGAAGATTCAGTGCCTTGCAAAAGTATTCATACCCCTTAATTTTTTTCCATGTTTTCTTACATTGCAGCCTTATGTTAAACTGCTTTAAATTACTTTTTTTTCCCCACATCAATTTACACTCCATAAGGACAAAGCTTTGCAAATTTATTAAAAATTAAATATTGAAATAAGTATATTGCAAAAGTATTCATACCCTTAACTCAGTACTTAGCTAAAGTACCTTTACAGCCTCAAGTCTTTTTGGTATGATGTGACAAGTTTTGCACATCAACATTTGGCAGTTATCTGCCATTCTTCACCTCACCTCTTCACCTCTCAAGCTCTGTCAGCTTGGATGGGGGCTGGCAGACATTTTCAGGTTTCTCCAGAAATATTTGATTACGTTCAAGTCAAGGCTGTGGTTGGGCCACTCAAGGACATTCACAGAGTTGTCTGTAAGCCACTCTTCCTGTGTGCTCAGGGTCATTGTCCTGTTGGAAGGTGAACCTTCTGCCCAGTCTGAGGTTCTGGGTGCTCTGGATTGGGTTTTCATTGAGGCTCTCTCAATATTTTGGTGCACTGGGCTTTTCTTCTACTCTGACGAGTCCCTCAGTTTTCTTCAAACATGATGCTTGGAATTGAGGTTCATCAGACCAGAGAATCTATCTTGTTTCTCACAGTCTGAGGGTCCTTTAGGTACTTCTTGGCAAATTCCAATTGGGTTTTCATGTCTTCACTGAGGAGAGGATTGAGTTTGGCCACAACACCATAAAGACCGGATTGGTGGAGTGTTTCAGTGATGTCTGTCTTTCTGTAAGCTTTTTCCATCTGCATATATGATCATGGAGCTCAAATACAGTGACTATCAGCTACTTAGTCACCAGTCAAACCAAGGCCCTTCTCCATCAATTGCTCAGTCTGGCCAGGAGGCCAGCTCTAGGAAGAGTCCTAGTTGTTCAAGCATCTTCCATTA
The DNA here is from genome assembly GCF_022985175.1 of Labeo rohita. Lineage (NCBI taxonomy): Eukaryota > Metazoa > Chordata > Actinopteri > Cypriniformes > Cyprinidae > Labeo > Labeo rohita. Next base: position 18,149,645 of record NC_066878.1, read on the forward strand.
TGGATAATGGAGGCTATATGTTTCTGTGAACCTTCAATGCAGCAGATTTTTTTCTGAACTCTTCCCCAAGGCTGTTTCTGAGCTCTACATGCAGTTCTTTTGACCGCAGGGCCTGGTTTTTGCTCTGATATGCATTTTCAGCTGACCTTTTCTGAGGAGTGTGTGCCTTTCCAAGTCATACTCGTATTCAAATGAATTTTCCACAGTTTAGCTCCACTTGAAGTGTAGTAACATCTACAAGTGATTTGAGTGCCCCTGAGCTAAATATCAAGTGTTCCAGATTTCTATTAAATTTGCAAAGTTGTTACAAACCTGTTTGTGCTTTGTCATTATGGTGTATGGAGTGTAGACTGATGTGGCAAAAAAGCAATTTAAAGCAGTTTAACAAAAAAGTATGAATACTTTCGCAGGTCACTGTACTTAAATAGTCTTTTTAGACAGAATTGGACTGTCTAACTCACACTTGTGAGTTTATATGTCAAAATTCAAGAGAAAAGTTAGAATTATGAGATTGGAACTGCAGCTGGGAGAAAAAAAGATATAAAGTTTTTTGTTTTTTTTTAATTGTGACATAAAAAGTTTCAGTTACCTTTTATAAAAATTATTTATTCAATGGTGGAAACATGCTTCAATATGGTTTAGTACCATACTAGTGAAATTTAACAAAACAAGTTTTGATACCAAATGTAGAGGAAAATGCTATTGAACACCCTTTTAACTGTTAAATTAATTACATGTGAAGTCTGTTTATACAGTATTCATTTTTAAATTATGTAGAAAAATGTAAAATAAATATTTAAATTAGGGATTTTAGACATCACTATCATACACCTTTGTTTTAATCATATATTACTTTCATGTACGGTAAATTATAATTGTTCAGACTACGATTAATCAAAATACTTCTTCTAAAAAGGGGTTTCACATAGTCTGTATGATTCAAAACCCTTTTACTCCATAGAAATTAAATTAGAATATCTTAAAGACATTTTACCTTCATGCAAGCGGTCACAAGAAAACCCCAGGGTAATCATCTGCAGGTTTCTTGTCTGGTTCATTTTCAGGAAATTATGCCTTTAATGTTAATGCTATGCACATTTTTAATCATCAGATTTAAAAAGGTTATTGCTGAACTTTCAGGAAATTATATTTTAGGGCTGTAACTATCATAGACATCAGGAGACCAGCATAGGCATCTATGAGTTTGTCAAAGGTATTCATAATTTTTATACAAATACAAACACTTTTTTTTTGTCAACCCAGCCACTTTTATAACAGGCTGTGGGTTAAATGTTGTCCAAATTCAATTGATTACCAAAAAAAAAAAAAAAAAAAAAAAAAATCATAGAAAAAGATCTGTAGCCTTCCATTTTATGAGCTAATGTCAAACAAATATTTATATTAGGAAAAATATACATGAATGGTTGATTATAGAGCAGCACCTTTCACATGAGAGCTTCAGGTAAACTTTTTGTACCTGCAGAGGTCAAACAATGTCAAAAGTAAAACTGAAAACCTGAAAAAGTGTAACAAAGGGAAGTGAAATTTGTTACCTCAACTGCTGTCTTGACCTCAGGACAGCTGCCCATGTGATCCAGACCAAAAATACTTCTGAAGAGATTTAGGCCAAAATATCTTTTAAAATAATGAATGTGTCTGACCGACTGCTACAGAAATAAACAGGATAAAGTCCTATAGAGGACATCACCTACTTTAGACACTTCAGTACATTTTCATAAATTGTCTTAATAAAAGCATTGATTGCAAAATTCTTCAAATTTAAAATGTCTTATTTGACTCTGTTAATATTCTTGACAAATGCAAAATGTGTTTACATTAGCCATATAATTAAATTAAGATTCATTGCTAACACTTAATTTTATAGTGGCCTTATTGCATGTTATACTATAGTAATAACAATGAATTATGCATAATTACAAGCGACTAATCTTCAGAATCCTTGCCATAACCATACAGTGTGTGCATGTTGCTACTCAGTACTTATTTGTGTGATTATCCCAGATCATCCAAGATGTAGATTAAGGAAGTGTTATTATGAAATTATGAACCAAAGTTTGGCCAGAAGCAACAGTTACAGTATTTACTCATATTTTAGCCAGCAACTGTTCGAAGTTAAATTGCCCTAGTGATTTGTTTTTTACAAACACACAGCTTTTTTTACTTCACAAGACATTAATCAAAGGACTGGAGTGGTGTGAATTACTGGATTATTGTGATGTTTTTTGGACTGTCACTCTGACGGCACCCATTCACTGCAGAGAATCCACTGGTGAGCAAGTGATGTAATGCTACATTTCTCCACATATATTCTCCAACTCATTTACATCTTGTAAGTTTTTAGCTAAATTTTCATTTTTGGTGAACTGTTCTGCTTAAGAGTTGTATTTGTTTTTAAATTCAAATCAAAAAGCTGCATTTTTAGGCATAATTTGGTCAATAACTAACAGTGCATAAGCGTTTTCTTAGTTGAGTTTGGTTTGGTTGTAGTTTACTTCAATCCTTAAAAAATACTGATTTGATTTTTCTGCACTTACAATATTATGCACCCTTCAAAATATAATTGTTTGGAGCTCTTTATCTTTTCATATTGTTGGCCTCAACATCTCTTAATGTCACCAAAAGGAAAGTTTGGTCAGATTTAGCTATTTAGCTACTTAGCACATTTTGTACCTAAATGAAGAATACCAAAATTTAATTTGCTGGTATTATGGAATCCCACCAATAAATAAAAAATATAAATGGTAATTGCGACTTTTTTTATCTAGCAATTGTGACTTTTCCCCCCTGCAATTATGAGTTAACATCTTACAATTCTGACTTTTATTCTCAGAAATGTGAGATATTGTAGCAATTACAAGAAGATACAGTGCCTTGCGAAAGTATTCATACCCCTTTATTTTTTTTCCATGTTGCAGCCTTATGTTAAACTTTTTTCCCACATCAAGGACAAAGCAAAAAATAGATTTGTGACAACTTTGCAAACTGATTAAAAATTAAATACTGAAATAAGTACATTGCAAAAGTATTCACACCCTTAACTCAGTACTTCAGTGAAGCACCTTTACAGCCTTGCGTCTTTTTGGGTATGATGGGACAAGCTTTGCACATCTGCATTTGGCAGTTATCTGCCATTCTTCACCTCACCTCTTCACCTCTCAAGCTCTGACAGTTTGGATGGGGGCTGGTGGACATTTCTTTAGGTTGCCCTAGTGAAATTCAAATCAAAAAGCTGCATTTTTAGGCCTAATTTGGTCAATAACTAACAGTGCATAAGCGTTTTTTTTTTTAGTTGAGTTTGGTTTGGTTGTACTTAGCTTCAACCCTTAAAAAATACTGATTCGATTTTTCTGCACTTACAATATTATACACTCTTCAAAATGTAGTTGTTTGGAGCTCTTTATCTGAGGCATAGATCACATGTAAACTGAAAAAAAAAAACTGTTATTTTAGTGTGACTCACGCTTGCTTTTTATGCTTGGGAACATTAGTATTTTTCTCTGTGAAACTTTATTCTGATGTAAAGAGCTGAAACACAAAAGGGTTTTTCTAGTGTTTTTATCCCACAAGATCTGCACCCAGAATTCACACATAAACACACTGTACTAAATATAGCTCTGTTACCAAACGCACACGCACATAATTATATCACATTTCATGCAAATAATTGTGACATTAAAAATTACCTTTACGCCTCATAAAGGTCTCTTCCCCCAATGTCTTCACTTCCCACCTACACGTTTCTCCATTTACTTTCTCTGCAGGGCAGACAGCTCATCCAGAGAACGAGATTCACTCCTGTGTGTCTGTGTGTGTGTGTTAGTGAAAGCTGCTGCACGTAAGGGGTCGGATGATTCATTTGAGAGACATTTAAACTAATGTTGGAGCCATGGGTCTCTCCACGCACACAGTTTCTGACTGCTAATACAGGAAACACAGAGGAAACACAGATCTTAGATTAGTTTAGTCGCTGGTTAATTCCCATTTCTCATCAGCCTCATGATCAGAACTCTAACCTTTTAGCTAAAGGCTCCAATTGTAAACCACTAGGCGATGAGCACTCTAGTGTGGGGGGCACTTGATGAAAATGAGCTCTGATTGCAGAGCAGAGACAATTATATGATATCTAGGACAAGCTTTATTGACTGTCAGATTACTCACTCTACCTACAACTGCTCTGCAGAGAATGTGTGTGTGTGTGCGTGTGTGTGTGTGCTTGTACATTTACAGTAGGCTGGTTTAGCACCCTGACTGACAGTATGCATAAGGTGTGCTGAATTTGTATGGATGAAATGTGATGTAAACAATACACAAACTGCACTGTGTCCTACAAGTAAAAAAATATTACACGTTTTGTGCAATTACAAGTATTAAACTTTATGCAGCAAGATTACTTATAAGACAAAAATAATACTTTATGAAAGTCTCAAATATTTTAAGTCTTAATAGCATTTTTATTCATAGAATGGATACTATTGTCTATATGTTTGAGTCACTGTGAAACCATGCAATGCACTTAACCGAAAACTGGCTGAGGTCAGGCTGCTTGCGGTGGGTTCATGAGTGCTGAATGTCCGCTGACGCCTTGGAGCTCATCTCAGAAAACGTTGCAGCAAATTTTCACATAGGCGTTATCTTTATTAACAAACTGTTTTTGAAGTCTAAACAAGTTCATTCTCACTTAAAAAACTCTTAAACTACATTCTGTGACACAAAAACAGCATTATTTATAAAATTATGAGAACCAGAAAAAATACAACAAGGAAAAAATGATAAAACGGTTGGAGTGCTATTATCACTAGAATATTGCACACCTCTCAGCCAATCAGATTTGAGAATTTGAGAACCAGAAGGAACTGGTATGTGTGTGTGTGTAAAAGCAAAAGCCTCTAAATCCATCTGATGTATTTCTTTAAAATTAGCATTTTTTTCTGGCAACTTTGTATAGGTTTCTATGTAAATACTTGTACTTCTAACTGGGCTGAGACTGGAATTTAGCGAGTTTGAAGTAAAAGTATTTGATGGATGTATACAATGTGTCAGGAGCACTCACTCAGTATCATTATCTCATTTTTGACTGAGATGGCTTTTAGCTGGTTTTGCATCTGAACTCCTTATGTGTGTATGTATATATATATATATATATATATGTCATGGGGGCGCCCATGTATGTGACCTTGGATCACAAAACCAGCCATAAGGGTCAATTTTTCAAAATTGAGATTTATACATCATCTGAAAGTAAATATGGTTTGTTAGGATAGGACAATATTTGTTCGAGATACAACTATTTAAAAATCTGGAATCTGAGGGTGCAATGATTTTTGCCATAAAAGAAAAATCAATAATTTTGACCCATACAATGTATTTTTGGCTACTGCTACAAATATACCCCAGCGACTTAAGACTGGTTTTGTGGTCCAGGGTCACATATGTATAAACTTAGCTATTGAACTAAATGAAAATAAGAAATGTGTGTTTTAGTTCATGTATTTATTTATTTATTGGTTTTAGTTAACTGTAAAAACCCTGCTTTGGACTGCTAAATGTTTTAACCCAAATTTTAACAATGTTAAAAAAAAAAAAAAAAAATCCTTGATGATGACCCTAGCAAAAAAGATTTAAAATGTATTTATTTTATACTAAGTATAGTTCAAGTCTATGAATGTATTTACTGACATATCGTTCAAGACCTACTGATATAAAAATTGTAATTAAACTTTATTTGGGAGTGCTACTTGTGCACAATGCACATTTCTTAATATTAAGCCTAAAACATGTTTTAATGTCACTATTGATGAGGATTGTATGATTTTTTAAATAAAATCAGTCTTTAAACGCAAAATATTTAAAGTGTACCTAAATAGTGCATAAATACATGCAATAGTTCCACTTTAGCACAATCACATATACTTAAATATATGTTTGGACTTCAGGACTACTTGTGCACAATTAAAGTGCATTAAGTGCAAAATTAGTTGTTCCAATTTAGCAGACTTATATTAATATACTAAAAGTACAGGGAATTTGTATTAAGTACATAATATGTAAATGTATTAGTAGTATACTTAACATGAAATACATGTATTTTTTTCACTAGGGAACCAAAAACCATATGCTGAATTATTATGAGAGATGTTAGCCTTTTTGCTAACTTACATTTGCTAAATTCAGTACCACATATGGCATATTATTATTTCTGCCATAGGAAGATATGATAACAATAGTATGAGCAATATGAACAATCAAAAATTGACTGAAAACACCACAAAGTATTTTGATTGGCCAGCAGTGACTCTGCAGTCGGATTCATCCTTGCTGTTAGCAGAGCCTATATGCTGGCACAGATAGATGCAATGTCTTAGACACCTATTTTATTGATATCTGATAAATAATAGAAATTTCCATGCATGAAAAAATGCACATATAGCTCCTATAAACAATGTAACAAGGTCATGTGACAATGATATACCATGTAGTGTTTGAAACATTTATGACTGCATAAAGAAATAGCCTATTTGTTTCATTATGCAACATACTAGTAACATACTTTCACGTAATACAGTAAGCAACATACTGTATAGTTTGTGTATGCTGTACACTATGCAGTGTTCTGGTATTCTTTTCTGCAGTATTGCAGTGCTTACCACATGATGGAGCTCTTTCTGTTAATTATACCCTTGCCACTGCATCAACTTTGTTTATAGCTCTGTTCAGTATTGCGTTTTGCACATTAACACAGCTGTCCAATTACAAAAACCCTCATAACTTGCAAATTAGTAATACATGCACTCACAGTAAATTTGGCAAGCACCACTATTACTATTGCTCATACTTGAGGGTTTTTCAGTTCAGGGTTGGTGCGTAATTCAGCTAGTGTTTGTGCTACGATACCTCAAATCATATGAGATGTGCTGTTACTTTTATAAACAACTAGACGATTTGTACCTGATTGATGGAAACAAGCCTTAAGCTTATATAGTCTATGATGTTTGGTAAGTTGTTATTATTTGCCTTGTAAAAGATAAAGGGAGGCGCAATGTTCTCTTAAGGGAGTGCAGATGTGTTGACAGAGTCATGTCTTTGTCCCTGGAGTGCCATAAGCAGGAACACATGGAAGAGTAAATGATTTCTCAGGAGAGGACACAGTAGCTCAAGGGTCAAAAGCCACACGAGTAAAAGAGATGGATTGGGTTTGGTGCCAGAGGTAAGACAAATAGACTTTAATTACAACGCTTGCACGGCTGCACTGTATTGATATTTCTCAGACATTCTCATTAGGGCTTTAACTCTACAGTTTTACATTTCTGCAATTGATCTAGCTCAAGCTGCTCAAACTTATTGACTCTGTGTGTTATCTATCAAATTTGGACTTTTTAGCAAATGGTAAATTGAAATATATTGATAGAATTACTTCCATAGTACTTTCGTCTGGTTACCCACATTTTTGAAGGTATCAAGAGAAAAAAAAAAATATGACATCATTTTCTTTTTTGGGTGAACTATCCCTTTAAATGCCTAACTAACATTGATGTTATTCTAATATTGGCATACTGATTATTTTGCATACTAAAGATAATAACACTAAAGATAACTATAACGATAAAGCACAATATTGTTTTTTTTTTTTTTAGAAGCACATGCTGCAGTCTTGTCTGCCACTTTAAATTCTCGAGGTCTGGCAGTGGTTCTGATTGTCTCTGGAGGCCATCCGTGTTTTTATTGCTCATCGTGTTTTATTGCATTATTGTTCCTCTGTGTAATATATTTAATAAAATGTAGTGTTTATGCTTAAAAAAAAAAAGAAAAACTATATGCCTATGAGGTAAAAAAATAGTCAAAATATATTATGTGTAAACAAGTACATTTTACATAATGTTTCTGAAATGTATTATGGTTTTGCCATATTCATATATTTTACTGAAACATGACAAGACAGGCATCTGTGGTTAAAAAGTATATACATTTTTATTTTTTTAGAAAGTGATGATTTTTTTCACTAGATGAACCTCTTATTTCTCGGCTGGGATCGTGTAGAGACCTTTGAAGCTGCATTGAAACTACAATTTTGGACCTTCAACCCATTGATCCCCATTGAAGTCCACTATGTGGAGACAAATCCTGGAATGCTTTCCTCAAAAACCTTAATTTCTTTTCAACTGAAGAAAGAAAGACATGAACATCTTGGATGACATGGGGGTGAGTAAATTATCAGGAATTTGTTATTCTGGAAGTGAACTAATCCTTTAAGAAAAAATAAAATCGTTATTATTTTTTAAGTTATATTTTGTGATTTTAATGGACATGTCAGTAGAGAAACAACTGGAAAATACTGGGTGGAGAGAAGGGAGCGGGAGCGGCAAAGGACCTCAAGACGGGATTCGAACTCGGGTCGCCACAAGCACAGTGCTATATATCAGCACACTAACCACCAGGCTATTGGTGCCAACGAAATTGTTATCATATTTACATTGGACATATTCATCAACCCTCATCCTTTTATAACCATTTTCAGATTTACACCATGTATATTTATATATTAATTAAAATGAATCATCAGTTTCTTTAAATATACATCATAAACGCAAGCAAGTGCTGCAGCAGATCATTCTCCCATTAACGCTCTATTTTTTTTCTCATCTGCACGCAGGCACTTCTGAGTAACTGCCTCTCTGGTGTGTCCTGTAATTTACGATGCCTGCTGACATTTCAGAGCTCATGTTCCTTTTTGTGGTGCCAGTTGTTGTAATTGTACATGATGAGGCTGTGGAAAGCAGCTGCAGCCGTGTTATTTCTCTTTCGCTCTGCTGCCTCTGCCCTCCCTAGGTGATGCTACCTGTCAGCTGGGCAACGGGGACGAAGGATTTATGGGGTGTGAATTTGGTTTGTGTATGTGTGGAGGCGGTGACATTACGAGGCCAGGGTGTGTTGTTAATCATGTGCCCAATAGGATCCACTGGGGGATTTGTAGATCGAGCTCCTTAAAAGAGAAAAGAGGTATATTTACTGGGGCTGGACATGCAGCTCCGCCTCTGTGACTAGGGGGTCTCACGGCGGAGCTGCATCAGGGAGGTGATCTCAGCTATATCTTAGCTGTGGATGGATGGCAGGACGTATGAGAGTTGGAAAGTCCTGCTGTGGTGGGTGTGATGTTTCTAGGCTGGGAGAGTGTTGTTAAACATTTGTCGAAAGAGATCCACTTTGGGATTTCTAGAATGAGCTTCTTGACAAAGGAAGTATGTTTACATGGTACTCTTTGCCTCTGGGACCAGGAGGTCTCATGACTGAGCTGCATAAGCGAGCTCCTGCTGATCTCAGCTTTTTGTTAAGTCATCTTAGTTTTGAATAGATGGTAACACCTCTGAGAGCTGGAAAGTCATACTGTGGAGGCAATATTAGTTTCTAGGTTAGGAAAGTGTTGTTAAGCATTTGGCTAATAAGGGAGATTTGTAGGTTGAGCTCTTGAAAAGTACAGGGAGCTCCATTTCTGGAGCCAGAGGGCCTCATGGTAGAGCTGCATCAGGGAGCTCATGCTGATGTTGCATGATCTTTGTTTTGGATGGATAGCTGAGAGCTGGAGAGTCCTGCTGTGGAGGAGGTAATTTTAGTTTCTACGCTAGGAGAATGTTGCTAAACATTTGTCCAAAGATTTGTATGTTAAGCTGCTTTAAATGGGAAGGAAGTGTATTTACAGGGAGCTCTGCCTCTGGACCTCAGGGGGTCCCACAGCAGAGTTGCATCACAGAGCTCATGCTGATCTCAGCATTTTGTTAAGTCATCTTAGTTTTAGGTGGATGCCCACATCTCTGAGAGCTGGAAATTCCTGCTGTGGAGGAGGTAATGTTAGTTTCTAGACTAGGAGAGTGTTGTTAAACATTTGCCCAGTTGGGGATTTGTAGGTTTAGCTACTTAAAAAAGGGAAGGTGGTACAGGGAGCTCCGCCTCTGGGACCACTGGGCCTTGCAGCAGAGCTGCATCAGGGAGCTCATGCTGATCTTAGCTTTTTGTTAAGTGATCTTCATTTAGATGGATGGCAGGGCCTCTATGACCTGGAAAGTCCTGCTGTGTAGGAGGCAATGTTAGTTTCTAGGCTACAAGAGTGTTGTCAAACTTTTGCTCAATGGGGAATTTGTGGGTTGAGCTTCTTGAAAGGGGTGGAAGTATATTTACAGGGAGCTCCACCTCTAGACTCCGGGGGGTTCCACAGCAGAGCTGCATCAGTGAGCTCATGCTGATCTCAGCTTTTTGTTAAGTGATTTTAGTTTGGATGGATGGCAGGACCTCTGAAAGTGGGAAAGTCCAGCTGTGGAGGAGGTAATGTTAGTTTCTAGACTAGAAGAGTGTTGTTAAACTTTCGCTCAATGGGGAATTTGTGGGTTGAGCTTCTTGAAAGGGGGTGGAAGTATATTTACAGGGAGCTCACCAGAGGGTCTCACAGCAGAGGTGGGTCGGGGAGGACTTGCTGATCTCTTCTTTTTTTGTTATTTTTTTTATTTCAGATGGATGGCAGGACCTCTGAGAGTGGAAAAGTCCTGCTGTGGAGGAGGTAATGCTAGTTTGCCCAATACGAGATTTGTAGATTGAGCTTCTTGAAATGGGTAGGAAATGCATTTGCGGAGAGCTCCACCTCTGGAACCAGAGGGTCTCACAGCGGAGCTGCATCAGGAAGCACATGCTGATCTCAGCTATCTGTTAAGTGATCTTAGTTTTGTATGGATAGCAGGACCTCTGAGAGCTGGAAAGTGCTAACTAATGTTTGCTCAATTGCGAATTTATGGGTTGAGCTTCTTAAAAGGGGGTGAAAGTATATTTACAGGGAGCTCTGCCTCTGAGACCAGAGGGCCTCACAACGGAGCTGCATCAGGGAGCACGTGCTGATCCCAGCTTTTTGTTAAGTTCTGGATGAATGGACCATTGAGAGCTGGAAGGTCCTGTTGTGGAGAAGAAACAACTAAAGAAAGCTGAAACAGATGGTCTGAGTTTTATAAAGCACCGCGCAGCAGGGTGGTGTTAAGGTTTTTGAGGACTCGGTCTGCAGGAGCGTTTGGCATTCCATTTTACCTTTGAGTGTCAGATGGAAGCTTTATTCTTGGCGAGCGCCGACAGACGACTTCAAGGAAAATCTCCATCTCCAAACGCTTCCAGTGCCAAGAGACTGAAGACACAGATGCCAGTGTGCCACACTCCAAATGGATACCTCGTTCTATCTCCTCTTCTCTTAAACACTTTCATCTCTCCCAAGTTAAATCCATGCTAAAAAAGACCAGCATGGCTGGTCAACAACATATGTTGTTTCTGGAATGCCAGTGTTCCCACCAGGCTTCTTTAACCCTGATTTTAATTGCACAGCATTGCCTCTGGGTAACAAACCCACATATTTGCTTTGAAGAACTGTCCTTAGAAAAAAACACATTTGGCTTAGTTATGCTATAGGAACCACTTTTATTAGACATAGCAGTTAGTGCAAAGCCTGTTAAAATAGGGTGTGTGATATCACAATTTTTGATTGTGGACAATTGAAATGTCTCCATGAAATTCAAATCTTTCTCAGCATTCTCCATGTGTCGCATTCTCGAGCTCTCTTGCTATTTCCTACTTCCTTTATATCCGAACATTCATTCATCTCTCTCTTTACTCTCACCTCAGGATTAAGATGAAGAGCATTCACTTCCGATCGCAATGTGAAATGTGTTGACTAAATCTAGTGGACAAATAGAGCTATTTGTTTTGCTGCCCATCCTCCTGAACACATAATCTCCTTTCCAGACTCGGTGCAGTAGAGTTGGTGCCTGTATCATATATCATGATCACATGAGCCCTGCATACTCCCACAATGCACCCTGCTGGGCTTCTAATTGGCTGATGGGTTGTAAAGGTGACACCTCGCCCTTCCCCACTCTCGCCCTTGCCCCCACCTCCACGGGGGGAAGTGATGCATCGCTATCTGACCTTGAGTGCCTTTGGCTGCAACCGATTGGCTTGTGCTGGTGCGGATGAGCAAAGTCATCAAACATTAATGTGCAAATCTAATAAGCACGCTGAGGTTCAGAGGACCGGCGTGAAGCTTGATCGCAAAACCGCAGCTCAGCAGAAGCCAGGCCCCGCCCCTTCTCTCTCTAAATCAATCTGTCAATCAATGTGCCTGCATTATTCCACCATCTCACCAGCGCTTGCAAAAATTACACTGTGGCGGCAAATTGTCTCTTATAAAAGACCTGAGACATTGATCAATAAGGCCACGGATGTTTTTCAATTCTGCATTATGTGTCAACACGGCTACAAAAGATTCGTTTTTTAAGATTTATTGATGGTTTATGAAGAAAATGTTTGTTTAAGGCCTGTTCAAATTGATATTTTAAAACATCCATTGTAAACTGATGCCATATTGATCATTTTCAAACTCTCCTTCGCTTGAATTGTGCTTTCTTGCATTTATTTTCCTGATGATCAGTATGGTTTGCAATTAGGTTGAAGTGAATTTAGAAAGAGAATCTCTAATGAAAAGTTCAGCTTGAATATACCTGCTGGATTTTGGTGGTTAGTGCTGGTCTAGCTGTACAGTACTGCTGTGGAGGGTACAACAATTGTTTATAGATGAGGAGAGAGAAGGGAAGTATATTGACTGGGGCTGGTCACGCAGCTCTGCCTCTGGGACCAGGGGGTCTCACTGCGGAGCCGCATGAGGGAGCACATTGCCCAAGGGATACACAACAGGAGAGGGAAAGGAAGTGCAATATTGGCTAAAAATGATGTCTGGCCTAGAAAAAAATGTATTTTAACCCTTTATTCAAACATTGATGTTGATTTTCTAAGCGTATTACGTAGTTGTGCTTGGAGAGTGTAAAACTTTTTATTGTTTCATTTGTGATCAGGAAACATGCTTTTTGAGGAATGCACAGGAAATTAAATATTAATAACTGGTTACATTATAGTCAGTGTATGCTTTATTTCCTGTGAGAGTTTGAGTTATGGATTTTGTATAGTTAAATAAAACCCATATAAGCTACAGTTTGCTTATATTGCCAAATTTTGCCAGTTAAATACCTTAACCAGATTAGAGTTTTCCTGTTCCCAATATAACATGTTCCTCATATTTTGATGGTTTAATGAAACTTGTAGGATCAATAAAAGCAAATATTGTACAAATGTTCTCTCCTTACATTAATTGGGGCTGGTCGTGCAGCTCCGCCTTTGGAACCAAGGGGCCTCACAGCGGAGCTGCATCAGGGAGCTCAAGCTGATCTCAGCTTGATGTTAAGTAATCTTAGCTGTGCATTGGTAGCAGGGCCCCTGAGAACTGGAAAGTCCTGCTGTGGAGGGTGCAATGTTAGTTTCGAGACTACTTGTTAAACGTTTGCCTAATGAGGGAATTTGTAGGTTGAGCTTCTTGAAAGGGGAAGGAAGTTTGATCAATGCTGGTAGCTGGTTAGTGATGTCTAGCTGGTGAACCATTATGGCCATGTTGTTAAAGAAACAGTCAGCAACAGTTTAGCAACTTTAGCCAAATATGAGCTATTGTAACTCAGAGGAATATCTCTAGCTTTTCAAGTTCAAAATATACTAAAATCTAAATCATTTTTTATGTATATCAGAAATGGATTTGATGCATTTAATGATGATCAAAATGTTTGTTTAAGGCCTGTTCAGACTGACAGTTTACAATAGCAAAAATAAATTCATAGTATATTGATCATTTTCATAATTTTTGTAATTGGTTCAATTGTTATAATGCAAGGGAACATGCTTATTGAGGAATGAGAATGGCTGCTAATTATATTGCAAGGGAGAACCAACTAAACATATATCAAGATTTTCTGTGAGATTCAATGCTTTTTATGATAAACTGTAGTTTGGCTTTTTTGACAAATCATTTTGTCATTTAAATACCTTAACCAACTGTAGTGTTTTCCTCTACCGAATACAACATGACCCTCATATTCTGATGGTTTAATTAAACTTGTAGGGTCATTAAAAGCAAATATTGCGCAAAAGTCCCCTCTAGATGTCACTCTGTATATTTACAAGGGCTGGTCGTGCAGCTCCGCCTCTGGGACAAAGGGGCCACACAACGGAGCTGCATCAGGGAGCACACATTGATCTTTCAACTTTAAGTAATTTTAGCTGTGGATTGGTAGCAGGGACCCTGAGAGTGGGAAAGTCCCACTGTGGAAGGTGCAATGTTAGTTTCTAGACTAGTTGTTAAACATTTGCCTAATAGGGGAATTTGTAGATTGAGCTTCCAGAAAGGAAGGAACTATGATCAGTGCTGGTTGTAGGTTAGTGCTTGTCTAGCTGGTGAACCATCGTGGTCATGATAAAAAGGGTTTAATCATATAAGCAGTTGTGACTTCAAGTTCAAAAAAGGTTAATGTATATAATTTCTCACGGATATCAGAAATGTATTTTATGGATTTAGTGATGGACAAAATGTTTAAGTACTGTTCAAACTGATACAATATTAAACATAAATTCATGGCTTATTGATAATTTTTCAAACTCTCTTTGATGTACCATCCTTGAATTTTGCTTTCTTGCATGCATGTTCCTGCTTGCAGGACAGCCTTGCATTTCCAATCTAATGATCAATATGGTTTGCTATGGGGTTAAAGTGGATACAGGAAGGTGCAGTGCTGTTCTCCAGGGTTAAAAGCCTTCGATTTTGGGCTGAGTATTTCTCTCCCTCCCCCAGACCGAGTGGCACAGACACTGGGGAGTGATGGATGTCGCTGTTTGTGGTGCCGCCTGCCGATTCATAATTAAACATCATGCAGTCAGATGGTCGTATTTACTCTGGGGCTTGATTGCCTTGTGGTGAGAGGAGCTTTCTGGGGCCCTCATTAGAAGCCCTGTGTGTGTTTGTTTGTGCCTTTTTTGACATTTATGCATTATTTGGTTTTGTGTGCATGTAATGTGCGGGGCAGTGTTGTATGTCATTTAGAATTGATTTGGAAATGCCTTTTCAGTTTAATTAGGTGATAGATGATTTTTTGACGTGCACAGTTTATTTAATAAATTAACTTCCAAATTTAAATGCGGTTGACATTCCTGCAATTTTGTTGCATGTATGTGGTCGATTTGTGTGCCTGTCTACATATTCTCTGTATAAGTTATACTTACTGTAAGTTTGAACACAAATATTTAGTCATAAATCTTTATTTGTTAGTTTATGAAGGCTGGTGTCATTTATAACAGCCTGATATTATGTACATAAGTAAATGTATGCAGGAGCGCAGCCATCGGTAGCCACAGGAAGTCTGCCGAAATCAGGAAAACAGCCAAGCAGACACACACGCAAACAGCTTGCAAAAAATAGAAATACTGAAGGAGAAATCAATGTGATCACAACAACATATCTGTGCGATGAATGACATGAACAAATATTGATTTATACATATTTATACATATATCATATATATATATATCACATTGTTAGCTTAGCAACATGCTAATCTCAAACTATTGGAATCAGTTGTGTGCCTAGTTTCAAATTAGTTACCTTTTTAGTTAGGGTGTTCCCTTAGAATACAACTGTGTATGTAGGCAGTAGACAGCAACTCGGATGGTTTTGGAACAGCGCTATAATGTCAATATAATGACCAAGTAAATGTATGCAGGAATGTAGCCACAGGACGCCTGCTGAGATCAGGAAAACAGCCAAGCAGACACACACATAAACAGCTTGCAGAAGATAGAATTACTAAAGGACAAATCAATGTGATTATCAGAGCACAACAATGCCCTTGTAAAAGCTGTTTATTTGAAGCAAACTTGCAGTTCATTTGTGGCAAATTTATGACTAATGAAACATTTTGCTGCAAGTGTTTGGCAGAAGAGTGCAGTTCTTCAGTAGTAAATTGCCACTCACTTCTGGCAAACTATTATGGCGGACCTGTGGTGACTGTTATTTTGGTTTTAACTGTGAATGGAAAAACATTTACACCAAATTAAAGTGTAAAACATTAAACAGAAAAAGGTTTAAATGTCTCGTGCAGTTCAAAAATGGTAGCAAAAGCTGGTATAGTATCGCAATTGTTGTTTTAATGATGCGCGCATCAGAGCAGTGTTTTGTTCCTGAATTAATCTGTTTTTGAAATAACAATGATTCAACAATCCATTCATGAAGACAATTCTGTCATGACAACTCTTGGAGAGTTAGAATGGTAATGTACTTGACAGTGTATGGTCTTGGTTGAATATATCTGCTATGCTGCTGCAGCTGCAGCAGAGCAAGTGCCGAGACTTGTTACTGCCAATCAGAGGTCGCGTTGCCCGTCATTGACAGAATTTTTTTTTATCAGTGACAGAAAAACCTAAGGTCTGTCCGTCACTTAGACAGATTACACTGAGGGTGATCTATTGTAACTTCTAACTGTCATTCCCACCCCTGTCCAGTTGGTGGTGAGTGCGCTCCAGTGTAGCAGCGGAGCACTGGATCCAGAACAAAAATGAAACTGTCACAAATGCATTTGATAATGCACAGGCGAGTACACAGAAGCTACAACGATCTATCACGCCACATTAAAGAGCGCCAAAACAGTATTTATTGCTTGAATTTCCTAATGAAATAGACACAGTTTGAAATCTGACACTTTGTTTCATATCAAAAGTAACACAAAGTTTAGCATATTGCAATTTATTGAATGGGAGGCGCACTATGTACTGTTCATTCATTAACTGAAAACAGCATAGACCAAAACACAGCGGGGTGTGGCATGAAAGTTTACGCAGTCTCTTCTGTTCATCTGTTCTCTTCAAAATAAATGCATAAATAAAAGCAATTCAATGTGTTAATATAAGTAAAATATGAAAATTAAAATGATGGGTAATAATAGATTCTGATGAAATTTTTACCACCCTGTCCGTCAAAATGACGGACAATGTTAAAGTCTTAACACAACCTCTGCTGCCAATATATTCACAGACATGCTGCAGAAAGCATGTAGGAAATACTAGAACATACATGTTTTATATGGCGGTTATTTCATATATGACATTATCGCATAGCAGATCTATACAGGTGGAGCTGGGGGATGTGGAGGGTTTCTGCAGCGGACTGCAACTGCTACAGCAAGCACTAGCTGAGTATTTTAATGTTGAGCAGCAAGCTCATTGGCTGCTGATGTGAAAAGAAACCAGTCAGGATTCACTTGCTTCCTTTCTAAATAAATCAGCCATTTTGAATGAATGAATAACAGAATTAATAATTCAGTAATCTCAATTACACGTAGTCTTCCCGAAATGCATTGCAACAGGTTTTGTATTACAAAGAAAAAATCAGTTGATCATAAAAGTTTAATCTAATCTTGACTAGCTTGAATTAGCAAATATTTGTGTGTGCCACAGTATGTGTTTTGCTTATTAGTGTTGTGTTATTAGCTTCGCAACATGCTAACGTCAAACTATTCTGCTCCTATATGCTTATCTAGATTTTTGTGTATCAGAATTCAGAATTTCAAAACCGATTTGCAAATATAATAATATAAAAGTATTTAAAAAAGGTTATGTCAGAGCTCTTGTTTTTCTTAATTTTGACATTAATTTTTATTTTTACACCAGACATATACTGTATAATAGTTTAAAATATCAGTTATTGTTTTAATTGATCTGTAATAATCGGTGTCGGCATTGGCCATAAAAAACACATATCAGCCAACCCCTAGTTCCCGGACTCTTACAATGCTGCCTTAAGGCCCAAGTATGCTTCTTTTTTTAAGCCCACATGTTAGCGTACAGTCATACATGTAGCCTTTCAAAGTATAGTGTAGTATAGCTAAAAGTATAGTATAGGGCTCCAGACTGTGCATATTGCAACCATGCTGGTGTGAATAAACTTTGAGAGTGGTTACACTGGTGCGACCACTGTGTTGTTCATAAGCGCTGCTATTTCTGATGCATATGAAAAACATCAAACGGAAAACGAAATGAAGGCGTAACAAAAGCATGCTACTCATTTGAGTTTGCACATTTCAATGACTTTCAAGCATTTCACACAACTATTTACAACACTTTAAAACTCTAAAATGATCCAGTTTGAATGTTATTTTTAATGGGATGACCAAAATATATTTTGTGGTAAACAAACACTTTATATAAAATGTAAAATATGTCAAATCACCATTATAACCAGCAGATGGCATGAGCACTTATTGGCTTATTAGTCATTCATTCCTACATTCCTATTTTTGCTTTATATTTTGAAATGATAAAATCACTGTTATAAAATATCATATAGTCAAGAAAACAGATTTTGTCAGAGTTTTATACTTTTTTGAATCTGAAGTAAGAAAAGTCACAAAGTACCATGCAAACTTTTGTTCAATTTTCCACTAAATCACACATAATCACTAAAGTTGCTGGTCAGTGCCATGTAATGCTATTGAAGAATAATGGTACATTTAACTAGAGGAGAGAATATAGAATTTTTCTGCATAAAATACAGCAATAAGCCCCAAGAAGTCATGGTTTACAGTGAATTTTTAGTTGTTAGGCACGACGTGAAGCAGACACCCTTAGCTGTTATAAATTCACTGTAAACCACAGCTTCACAGGGCTTGTTGCTTTAAAAAAATGGTTATTTCACATACGTAGTAAAAATAAAACGGAGCAAATAAAGTATAATGATATTAATAAAAACAGTATTCTTCCACCAAACAATGTAGTTCCTCAGAAACAGCTGAAGAAAACAAAGGTGTATGTTTGTAGAGTAATTTGCAACAGCTTTGAACGTGGCTCAACCAATCAGAATCATCAAGGTTAATTTGTTTTATAAATTAAATTTTGCATGCTACTATTGTTAAAAAAAGTACACTTTTATGTCTCCCAACTCAAGCTTAGTGCTTTACTGTGAAATCTCTATAAACATGAAATGAACATGTAATCCCTGGTGAAAAAAACAGCATAAGCTGGTAGGTATGTTTTGATGCTGGGATGCTGGTTAGGTATGTTTTGATGCTGGTTTAAGATGGTCCTTTGCTGGTTTATGCTGGTCCTTAGCTGGTTTATGCTGGTCCTTAGCTGGTTTATGTTGGTCCTTGACCAGCAACATGACCAGCATAAACCAGTAAAGGACCAGCATAAACCAGCAAAGGACCAGCTTAAACCAGCATCAAAACATACCTACCAGCATATGCTGTTTTTTTCACCAGGGATATTACTAGTAACTACACAAATTAATGCAAAACAATAGAAATTTTATGATTAAATTATCTATATTTGTAATACTCCCACACACCACCCCCCAGCACTACCAAATCTGCTCCTGGCACCACATCTGTCACCAACTCTCAAATGTTTATCTGGAGTCTTGATGCAAACGCAAAAAGCTTCATCTATGTCCAGCGTCTGCTGTTTTTTTCTCCAGAAGTTATAACCAATACAAATGTCCTCTGCTATCTCAACCCTCTCACAAGTGCTTGTCATTGTAAGCGTTAGTTGTTGCAGTCTCCGCTATTTTGTTGTTGTTGTTCCGTTTCTTTTGTTTTCTAGTGTGAATCAACACTGCCACCTTGTGGAACAACTGATTAGTGCATAATTCAATGCATGCATGTGACCTGCGCATACAAAAAAGTTGTGTGGTGACAAAATATGCGTCGCTCGCACTGTACGCAGACCTTCTCGTACGCGTAAAAACCAAACCCTATCCATACTATCCATACTTTGCCCTTTGGATAGTAGCTGCCTATGTAGGCACTAGACAGCTCATTAGGTTTTCGAACAGAGCTAACGATAAACACAAATCCTAACGCACACTAATGCAGTCAGTGCATTGCCTCACCGAAGATCCGCTCTGTCCAGTAATATCATCTTGTGTGTGTGCAGTGTATGAATTTGAAGTGTCCAGCACATTTATTATGCACCCGTGGTGATTTACTGGCCTTTCTCTCGGTCTTCTAATGTGTCCTTGCTCTTTTATTGAATTTCAATGCAGATAAATAGGATCCGTGCGGTAAAGTGTCTGTGCCGTGTCCGGTGTTATCTGTAAGGGCCGGTCAGATAAGCCTGCCATGTTAAGCCATTGTGCATGTGCATATAACCGACACCAGTAGACAGGAAGTGATATATCAGTGAGAGATCATATGTGCAACTGACTGTGTGTGTTAGAATCAATCGAGCGCCAATGTAATCAAATATGTAAATGTGCATTCTCATTTCCTAATAAAATATAGTTTGTTTTTAATCTTGACGAAATATAGAATTCAAAATTGATACACTTATAATATTAATAATAATCCAGCAGTATTATGACTGCTAGGATTAAATCGCTTTCACTGTGAACGCACCTCAAGTGTAGACAGCTTAGTTTATAATGGGAACATTGGAGTTTGTCGCACAGCATCGATCGCTCACAGAAAGTGTGGTAGAGGTGAAAATGAAGGTGGGAAGAAGTTCCCTGTTGACACCTTCTAGAACAGTCTGCCTTGTGCCCTTTTTTGCTCTCCATATCACCTCATCTGTCTCTTCCGCACCCTCCCTCCCTCTCTGCCCCAGTTTTTCCCGCTTCAATCTTCATCATCAACATATTTAGCTCTGAAGGCGGCTGTGTGCACCAGTGCTTCCCAACAGCCAGTCTGTTTTAGGGGTTTAATAATTCATGCATTCAATTAACTATGCGCAAAGCACATTTAACAGCACATCTAAAGTAGTTTTAATGGAGCCCATGCTAAGTTTTAATATTCTGCAGCTGTTAACCTAAAATTAAAAAAAAATGTGTCAAAACAGGCCTTCTGTTTAATGCATTTCTGCAATCTCTTTTTAATCATGTGAGAATAATGTGGGAAATTTTGCACGAGATGCTTTGAGGATGATTTTGGTAAAGATTTGAGACATAATACCCCTATTTTTATGTCTCATAGAAGACATAAAGTCTTGTTTTGACAACATGAGCGTGAGAAAATGATGACAGCTTTTATTTTTGGGATGAACTGTCCATTTCAGTATACAGTATTATTTTTTTTATTCAATTTTTTCTCATTAAGCACCTACTCCAAAGTCACCCGCAATGTCATGATAATAATATATTCAGTTTCTACCTGAAAAAACACAACCGTGAATTGTGTTCTGAAACTCATGGTTAAAAATTCATTAGCTCCAAATAAAAAAGAGCATTAAACAAGGAAATAATAAAGAGTGGAGGTTTATCACATGTAGCTGTAAAACAGTAAGTGTCAGAAAAGTGGTTACAATGTCAGTCATAAAAAATTAAAAAGCTGCTTGTCTATATTCTCTCTCTTTTTCTCTCTCTCTCGGTTTCATTTTCTCAAGATGAGCAGCAGGCACTAATGACTCTCTGGAGATGCGCAGAGACCTTGAGGAATCGGTCAAGGTCAAGCCCTGACGAGGTTGAGATGAAGAGATAACCAACACATAACAGAAGGAGACAGTTTGGCAGAGAAGGTGGAAGAACAGTGGAACAGAAATCAAATCCCCCAGTCTAATGCATTTTACATGAGACTGTCAGAAATACAAGCACTAGGCAAGCATTTTTCTTTTTACATCCTTTGCATGGTAAGCAGGCAAAAACAGTCATGCGCCTATAGGGTCATTCTATCAGTAAAAACCCCATTTATTATCTCCATAAAGAAATTGATGTAAAAGATAATATATACACCTTTCAACACATTATTTTCACTTCTGCAGAAGCCAGAAGTAAGTGTGATGTCAGCTTCATTTTAAACTAAAATTATGTTTAAAGAGACAGTTCACTCAAAAATGAAAACTTAATTTACTCACCCTCAAGCCATCCAAAATGTAGGTCATCATAAAATGCATGTCAGTGGCTTACTTTAAGAGTCAGAAAAGCAATATGACCATATGTTGGTCTTATGAAGTAAAACAATCAGTCTGTGCAAGGTTATTTACAACATTATTACCTGTAATTCATAGCCTCAGGCAAATGGGGAAGTAGGGGTGGGATAATTTTTCAGATTTTATCTATTAATTTAATGTTTTGCCATTAATTATTTTTTTTAGAAATCGAGGAATCACATTTTTTATTAGAAATATTACCAAACATTAGAATTAGACACTTAGAAAATATACCAATGATAACAGTAAGCAGAAAAGAACGATCCAACCTCGTGTTGGCGCATGTGATTAACCATTCACGTGTGACGTGCTAATAGCACAAGGCACTATTCACATTTTTCTAAAGCCGTTCCATGCATGAGATACTGCAATAGATGCGAGCATAAGAGTCAAAGGCGTCCATGTTAACAGACAAAACAATGGAAAGGCAGCGCAATCTAATAAAAAAAACCTGTTAGGAACTACTGTATGTCTGATATTTCATGTTTGCATCATGGTGACAGGCTGAAAGCTGCTGTTCATAGTTTTTACAGAATATTTATAGTTAATAAAAGTCTCCTGGTGTTATACCTTCAGTCATTCTGAATTACTTTGACTTTTGAGATTTTTTTAAAGCATTTGTCTCATATTATTTTTTAATATTTAATATGTAGAAAACAAGTTTGTACAAGATTAGTTGTAGTTCATACACCTTTTCTGAAAAGATATTTAACAAGTGATTTGTTTAACATTTACATCATACTGATATCTTCATGTGTGGTGCACTTGGAATAGAATTTTCTTTAACTAGAGAATAATAATAATAAAGAAAAAGTTACCTGAATCATGTCGTAGTAACATTTTCAGGTTGATTAGATAAAAACCGTAAAAAGATTTTATTATTTTTTGCCATATTGCCAAGCCTTATGGGGAAGATTTTTTTCCCCAGACATTTTTAATAAACTGGTTCAAATAACTGATTCACTAGTTTATGTACGTAATCATGCAGTGACATAGCATGTACACAAGTATATTATTAAAGCAGCCAATAATGACGTTAAACATATGTTTTAGACATCTGGAAATAAAGTTTGGTTGATGTGATAACCTGTGTGTAGTTTTGTGTGTGCACCAGTACTGCCAAATATTATTTTTTGGGTGAACTATCCCTTTAATAGCTGAATTTCTGGTGAGAGTTATAGAATGCATAATCCTAAAGAGTAATCCACCAATCAGAGAACGAGCTGTTACTTTTGTGCACCCACAAAAGAGTGCACCCACTCTTATGGGAAAAATAAGGTGGATAGCATTTCTAGTTGCTGCTACACTGTAAAAAAAAAAAAAAAAAAAAAAAAAAAAAAAACCTTAAAATGATTTGTTACCCTCCAGTCTTAGCATTTTAATTTCAGTCAACTCCAATAAGTTTAGTCAACTTGAAATGTTAAGTTGTTCTAAGTGAAAACTTCTTTGGATTTGTTACCCAGCTGCCTTAAATTTTTAAGTTGAATGAACTCAAATATCTAAGTTGTTACTTAGTACAACTTAACATTTCAAGTTGACTAAACTTTTTTGAGTTGACTGAACTTAGGCAGCTACACTACCAGTCAAACGTTTTTGAACAGTAAGATTTTTAATGTTTTTTAAAAGACATTGCTGCTCACCAAGCCTTTGTTCCAAAATACAGCAAAAGCAGTAATATTGTTACTATTTAAAATAACTGCTTTCTTTTGAATATATTTTAAAATGTAATTTATTTCTGTGATCAAAGCTGAATTTTCAGCATCATTACTCCAGTCTTCAGTGTCACATGATCCTTCAGAAATCATTCTAATATGCAAATTTGCTGCTCAAGAAACATTATATATATATATATATATATATATATATATATATATAATACTTAAAACAGTTAAGTACATTTTTTTCCAGGATTCTTTGAATAGAAAGATCCAAAGATCAGCATTTATCTGAAATAAAAAGCTTTTGTAACATTATACACTATACCATTCAAAAGCTTGAAGTCAATTATTACTTTTTTAAATACTTTTACTTAGCAAGATTGCATTAAAATTCTAAAAAACATAAAAATTTTACTGGTAGTGAATGCTAATATATATATGATGATATATTAATTAATGAGCTTTTAAAAGAAAAATGCATTTAAAATTAGAACCTCTCTCTCCTCTGACAAAACAAACCAATGTTTTGATGATATGATATGCTCCTTCTTTGGAATACATTGTTTTTTATTCATAATTCATATCTTAAAATCAGTATCATAATTTTTTTATTCAGTCATTCACAATGATTCATGGGACGAGTAGATTTTTTTCTTCATGAAGGAAGTTAAATGCATTTTTGTCAAGATTATGAAATACTTCAAATCAAAGTTTGTTGTGTTGTGATTCATCTCAGAGCTTGTTGTTTTGGTTCACAGCATTGAAGTATTATTATTAAAGAATATTTTGGAAAACAGGAATAAAGACTATGAATGGGAAAATTACTAGCAAAGCAAGGCAGGAAACAAAGTGGGTGGATAGTGTTGCACATCAAATGTCTGTCTGTTTACTTCATTTCTCCCTCTCTGGATTTTTCTTTTTTTTTTTTTTTGGTCTCTTGCCTCTTCGCAGATTTTCCACCTCGTATTTTATGAACTCTGGCTCAATCGCATCCGAGACCTTGGCCGAATCAATCCAATCGATGCTAATTGTGTGAGAGTGATAACATTGGCAGAGAGCAATGAAGCCTCCGACTATAAGAAGAGAAAATTAGAAAGAAGCTCCCAACGAAAGCGAGAATGAGAATCGCGAAAGGTGCGAGATTCTGCTGAGCGCTGATATTGAAATAAACCTAATGATTTTAAAGCAAAATATCATCTGCTGTTCCATTGGCTCACACCTTAATGTGTGAATAATGTGTTGTGCAAGGCTATAATTAGCCGTCTCACCTCTCTCTTCCCACTCAGGGAGAAACAGCGCGATAAGGAGGGCACAGCTGCTCTCAGACTGGATGAACAAAAGCACACGGCAGCAGGCGACCGGCCTCTGACTGCTCTCTTCACTCCGTCTCCCCTACAACTCGGCAGAGAAATAGTTCAGCCAAAAATAAAATTCTCTCATTATTTCCTCCATGGAGCACAAAAGGTGAGATTTAGCAGAACAAAAAAGTGAATGACGTCTTGAAAAATGACAAAAAGCACCATAACAGTGGTCTATATGACTTGATCTTTTTCAGTTCGCAAATCTCATTCATGTCCACCTCTATCTTTTAAGATAATAAGTTAATAAGTCGTAATGCCAAGTGTTGCTAATAATGCTATTAGCCACTGACATTGGTTCTTTTACCTGAGAATGGTGTGCCAAATTTAAATATGCACATATTTGATTCAAATAAAATGTTATTATGGCTAGGTAGGTAAGCCATAGGTAATATCAGCACAGCCGTGCTGATATACGGCCATATCACATATCTACACGTGTGATACTGCGTTTATATAACGGTTTGATGAGTGTGTAAATACATAAGAAATAACAACGGAGTGTCTTTAAAAACCATTTTTTTGCAGAACTACTTC
The DNA here is from genome assembly GCF_022985175.1 of Labeo rohita. Classification (NCBI taxonomy): domain Eukaryota; kingdom Metazoa; phylum Chordata; class Actinopteri; order Cypriniformes; family Cyprinidae; genus Labeo; species Labeo rohita. The sequence goes on from NC_066878.1 coordinate 18,175,020, forward strand.
CTTCCACCATGGATTCAAATTGACAGCTGACAGTTTAACAGCTGAGCCCAAACCTGTGTTACTCCATAAATCGAACAAGGTCACTTTAGAACTAGTAATGACGAAATGTTGAGTTGCTTCATTAAAAGCTTATTGTATTCTTTTAAAAAAAACAAAAAAAAAAACTCACTGTATTGTGTATGAGAGACAGATGGTCTGAGTGAGTGTGATTACCTGCATCTGGTACAGCATTCATTTTTCAGATCAATCTCACATTCTCAATGAAACATGAATGTCCGCTGAGGAAAGCGATATCTTTGTTGTACTATCCTTTCATCTGTTAAGGGTGATTTCAGATGACAGCACTGGTTGCGTCTTACAAGGTGTTGTTGTTAAAAAGAACTTTCTTATTTACAGCTGTGTTTCAGTTTCTTTCAATATAAGTCTTTACTGCTGACTCGCTCATAACACAGTTTCTTGTCGTCATCTTATGGTGGAATAATGTAACTAAAATCACCATCACTAAACACACAACATTTCCCAATACTAAATACTATTAGGCAATTCAGTCAAAAGTACAAAGGCAGCGATCTGATATTCAGCATTAAATTTACATAAAATCTAACGTTATTTGTTCCTTTGGCCAAAACTATTTGCAACAATTAATAGATTAAATGAGATGTCTACTTCCAGAACAACAATTCACAGATAATGTACTCACCCCTTTGTCATCCAAGATTTCATGTCTTTCTTTCTTCATTTGTAAAGAAATTATGTTTTTTGAGGAAAACATTTCAGGATTTTTCTCCATATAATGGACTGATATGGTGCCCAAGTTTGAACTTTCAAAACATAGTTTAAATGCGACTTCAAACGATCCCAAATGCGGTTGTAAACGATCCCAGCTGAGGAAGAAGAGTCTTATCTAACGAAACGATTGGTTATTTTCATAAAAATAATATAATTTATATACTTTTTAATATCCAGTACTCATCTTGTCTTGTATTCTGGTTCATGACAGTTAGGGTATGTTGAAAAACTCCAATCGTATTTTCTCCCTCAACTTCAAAAATCATTTCATCGTCCTATATCACTGTTTTGCCTTGTTTGTTAAGGGTGTTTGATCTTCTTTGCGTGTTTACTCTGCAAAGACTTGTTTGGAACTTCTGCAGTGATGTAGGATGACTTTGAAATGATTTTTGAAGTTGAGGGAGAAAATATGAAAATATGAGACCCTAACTGTCTTGAGCCAGAATACACAGAGTTCAGACAGAGTAAGGCAAGACAATCATTTAAGATTAAAAAGTATTTAAATTGTATTTTTAAAATGAAAATAACCGATCGTTTCGCTAGATAAGACCCTTCTTTCTTGGCTGGGATCGTTCACAACCACATTTGTGATCGTTTGAAGCTGCATTTAAACTGCATTTTGGAAGTTCAAACTCGGGGCACCATATCAGTCCATTATATGGAGAAAAATCCTAAAATGTTTTCCTCAAAAAACACAATTTCTTTACGACTGAAGAAAGAAAGACATGAAACATCTTGGATGACAAGGGGGTGAGTACATTATATCTGAACTGTTGTTCTGGAAGTGGACTTCCCCTTTAATGAGACCAAAGACTTCCCGTTAGATTTACGCAAAATGAATAACATCTCATGTTTAACCACTATAGAGACATCAGAGCCAGTGGTAAATTCCAGAACAGCTAGCCAAGGCGAGGCTGCCCTTGCGGGTTCATGAGCTCTGAACACCCGCTTACACCCTGGAGTTCACATCTCCAAAAGCACTGACGCAAATTTTCAAATAGACGTTATCTTTATTAACAAACTGCATATTTGAAGTCTAAAACTACATTCTGTGACAAAAACAGTATTATTTATAAAATTGTAGTGTATTTGGGCGTCCGCCATGACATTCGCTATGAAAAATACTGCAAGTGGAGTGATACAAACAGTGAAATTGTTCGAGGAAAGGGCTCTCAGCCAAACAGAATTGAGGACCAGAAAAAACTGTTGTATGTGTGTGTGTAAACATAGGTTTAATTTTGTTTATAATTTCTTGAAATATAACCTAGACATTTCTATCAGACCTCATCATCCTCTTGGAAACATCAGTGCACTACAGTCACTCCATTGTTTTCAGTAAAGCTGATTATTTCCCATGATGCCACTCTGTAAAACTGCCTCTCTCACCTGTGAAAGTAATATGAGCACAGTAACTATGATATACAACCACTCAGTGAGTTTGTTTCTTTATTCTGTCATTCTTTCACTGTTTAATGTGTTTAACAGCTGTGTCTGTGCTGTGTCTCATCCTCCTTCCACTCACATAATTTATAATTTATATAAATATATAAACAACACATTCTATTTTAAAATCTATATTAGACATATTTTTTGTATATTTTGTTTATCTAAAAAAAATATAATTTAATTTACTGCGTTACAGTAGACAACATATTAGCTACAGTATGTAGTACTTTTAAAACAGCATTATAGCGCTGCCTTAATTTAAATTAATAGAATTGAAAGCAGGGCTTTAGGCTTGTAATGGTGGTTATAATATTGTTATGCCATCATACAATAATGAATTTAAATGACATCTGCATATATGCCAATTTATTCTCACTACGCGAACAACTTGTGTATAATGATTTACATTTGGTTGCTTCAGACTGTCAAAACACAATAAAGATTTTATTTCCATGTGTCACTTATGTCAGGCGATAGCCAAAATGGCTGTACTGTCCTGCTTCTTCTCTTTTCCCTGAACAGATCACATGAAACTAGATGGCTGCTTGCTACTGTGGTGTGATAGCAAAAGCTGTAAAAATAATATTGGACTTGCTCACACTTCCTGTATATGGTCATCTCTGACATAGCTTTTGCCATGTGACATTTGAGGTCGGGTTTGTGGCACTGTGGGTTATCAGTTTCATGTTTATGAAAATGGGTGTGTTTCGTTAGAATGTTGTCATATACACTTGTAAATGTAGAAAACACTGAATGCTGAACATTTAATACGAATACATTAATACGTTTTGGGTGTAGCAGCAAATTACCCTTTATTCCTTATATAGCGTACTACATGTGGTGTCAGCCTATTTATAGTGTTTATAGTATATAGTGGACAAACTCTGCATAGTAAGTTTCAAGATTCACAAAAAAGTATAAAGCCAATGTGAGCAGTGCTTGTCTATGTAAACAGCTGCAAGTATATGAGGTTTGTATTTTCAGAGTTTTATATTTTATTGTTTTATTATACGTTACTTTTAGGTGTTAGGGGTTTGTTCAAATCACTAACCCTATGTTTGAGGAATATTAGCGGCGCTTGGCTTAGCAAACACTGATTGTAATGTATGCTTTTTGATATGTTGCTGAATCTAAATTTTATGTTGATTTGTCTATACACAAAATGTCCTTGCTTTCCAGCTAGTTGAGTAGCTGTTGTCTTTAAACAATAGCATTTAGCTTAGCTGTTTTTTTTTTTTTTCTGATTGAGTACTTTGAAGTGATGCTACAGTAAGTAGATTTTAGTAGCTTGCCCTACACTTTAGTTAATTAGTAAACTCTATTGAGTGAATATCATCCATTAAAAACCACAAAGTGGACAAAGTACGGTTGTAACTAGTTTTATGTAGAGCAGTAATGTTGCCAAAAGTTTCAATGCTACATTTCTCTAGGCTGTTTTATGTAGAGAGCTAATTTATGTAGCTGGCAGTTACATAATCCGGTAATTCCGTAATTCGGTAGCAAACTAATTTAATCTAGTAGCAGCATAGAGTTATTGAACAAAAGAATATTTGATTTTTCTCGCCTTGTTTCAGTTTTATGTAAAGCTACATTTTCCTTGCTTTCCAGCCTGTGTTCATACACATTTATTAGACCACCACCACCCACCAGTATGTGTAAGCTCTTTAGTCACAATAGTGTTTCTAATGCTAAAATATAATTATCTGTTATCCGTGATTTTTAGAATTTACTGTTTTACAGGAAAGGCAGAAAAATAGTATATCACTTCATTATTATTATTATTATTATTATTATTATTATTATTTTACTCAGATACCCAATTACAGTCAGTAACAACAGATACTGTGGAAAAATACATAAAAACAATGCCAGCAAGAATGCAAGCTGTTATCAAACCATCAAGGGGCCATAAAAAATAAGTTTTTATTTTTTTATTTATTTATTTATTTTTTTTTTGTTATTATGTGTGACCAAAGACTATTTTAGTAGTTACAGGTTGTTATTTGCCGAATAAATGACAAAAAATGTTGTGCTGTATGTGCTGTTTATTGACTGTAATTAGGCATCAAAAATGATAACAACAATAATTATATTGTAGCATTACTACTATGACTAAAGTAGTTAGCTACATTTTTAATAGCTTTCCAAATATAACTAGTTAACTATTTACTGTACTCCAACACTGTAAAAACAAAAACGCAATTTGTTGAGTCAACTTAAAATAGTTAGCCTGCTGCCTTAAAATTTTAAGTTCAGTCAACTCATATTAAGTTTAGTCAACTTGAAGTTGTACTAAGTGAAAACTTATATATGTAGATATTTGAGTTGACTAAACAAAAAATATGGTTTGTTAAACTTAAAAGTTGGGCTTGTTACCCAACTGCCTGAAAAGTTTAAGTTGAATCACTTAGTCACTAGGTACATTTCAAGTTGAATAAACTTTTTGAGTTGACTGAACTTAAAATTTTAAGGCAGCCGGGTAACAAATTGTTTTAAGTTGACTCAACAAATTATTTTTTGTTAACCTCATTCATGAAACCACAAAGTGGACACAGTATGTGATTTTATTAGCAGTTTTGCTAAAAGCATCAAAGCTGCATTTCTCTGTAACAAGGCTGTAGCATAACATAGTATTGTGAAATGAAATAATCTTTCTTGACAATATTTCAACAACAAAGAGATTTGTAAATGTAGCTCAAAATGATAGCCCTTAGCTTAGCTAATTTTTCTAATTGAGTAATTTAGCTATATTCAATTTAGCTATATTTTAAATAGCTTTCCCAATGTTTTAGTTATAGTTAACTACACTCATAACTACACAAATAACAGCTGCTGGGTCATTTTTACTGTCAATACAAATGATGAACCTCCTCACACACCTACCCAACCAGTGTAATCCAATTTTGGGTAATCTGTGCAAAACCGGTTAAAGGGGTTATATGATGTGATTTCAAGTTTCCTTTGTCTTTGGAGTGTTACAAGCTGTTTGTGCATATATAAGATCTGTAAAGTTGCAAAGATTAAAGTCTCAAATCCAAAGAGATATACTTTATAAAAAATTAAGACTCCAAAAATGGCTCATTCAAACACCCCCCCATAAATCTATGTCACGGTGTGTGAATATTTTCATAACACCGCCAAAATGTATATGCAAAGAAGAAAGGCGTAACTTTTATTCTTGCTGTAGGAGACGGTATGTTTCATTGTGAAAGCGAAAGTACTTTGTTTGGCCTTTCAAATGAGTACACAATTAGAAATCAGTGGTTAAGTTATATTTACAACACTGTTGCAAATATTCAAGTGTGTGCAGCGCATTTTACAGAGGACTGTTCCCTGAACCTGGGAGAGAAGCCTACAATGCTGGTTGTGCACACTATAAAGTCTGGCACTTCTGACTCACAGCCTGTAAGTACATTTTCATATTTAAAGAATTTGCTACTGGATATTCAAACGCGAGTTTTGAGCAGTGTAGAGTAGTGCTTGTTTGTTGTTTTTTGGATCACAAATACAGACATGTTGTTATGTTTATGCAGCATGACACATTGCAACACATAAAAAGACAGTATGAGTCATTAAAATCAGTAATTATGTCCTCACTGGATGCAACAAATGCCTCATTTATAATGGGTTTTATTTTATTTTTCGTCGCGCTGGGACACGGCATCATAACATGGTAAGGGCGTAACATTTCCATCACATAGTTAAGTTATTCTGCCAATCGCAACACACTGCACTTTTCAGAACAATGAACTTTGTGAAAATCTACACGTTTCAGAAAAGCGGTGCAAAGAGGAGCAACAGTAATGTACAGTGTGTGGAAAATAATGTGTTTTTTTGAACCTTAAACCACGTAAATGCATTGCATTATACCAAATACACAAAATTATGTTCTTTTAGCAACATCATATGACCCCTTTAAAACTGGTTACATTTGTCGTCGGTAATTTTGTGTTCTGTCCTGAGAGAAAACTTGACTGAAAGGTATATATAACATTGTATTCCTGTCAAATTAATTATGAAATTTAAATGTCTTTTCAAATTTTTCAAATATGTAACTTTTCAAGATATGTCATGATAAGTCATTTAATGAACTGGGACAGCCTGATAGCAGTTTTCCTCCCACAGGTTCCCATTGGCTGCTTCTGTCACCTCCTTAAACCTTTACTGAAACTGTATATGAACTGTTCTTGTCCTATATATATATTGTGACGAGCGTCCCGCTCAGTTAGCAGCGTCGCCCTGGAAACCAATGAGATCCACGCACTCACGCTCATTACGCTGGAATCAGCCTCAGCTGCACCTCATCAGCCAGCGTCCTTATAAGCCGTGTGCCGGCTGACTCACGAGAGATCGATCTCCAAAAGAGCTCTGACTAATGGTGTTTCTCTTCTCTCTCAGACAGCAGCTGAAGACTGATTCCCCTCACGTTTCACTGGATCTGCACGGAGCACGAAGACTGCGAGCACCGATTGTCAAGAGCTACCCCTCCACCAGTGGTTAACGCTTTCACTTTAACTTTTGCCTTCACGTTTGTTAATAAATCCACCCTCCGGGGCTGAACAGTGAGTTTTCTGTCCTGTCTTCCTTCCCACCCGTGACAATATATAAACAGCTTTTTTTGAGTGCATTTTAATTTTTTTAATGAAAAACATTCAATAGGTTGACAGTGACCCAGCACTATGTCAAAAAACAACACAGCAAGTGGGTTAATGTACAGTATAAAATCTAACAAAGCTGGGTCAAAATAACCCAGCATTTGTTTTGTACAATACTTACCCAGTGCTGGGTTGCCAAATAATGCATAAATGGTTGTTTTTAACCCAGCATTTTTTAGAGTGTAATGTACAGGTCTACAAATGTGGCATTCAGTATTTAGGAAACTGTGAATAATTTTACATACAGAAATTGAAAACTTGCATGTAGAAATGTGTGTCACATGCTCTGCTGTTTCACTTGCCAGGTTAACAACACATATTTAAGACTACTAAAGTCCTAACCACAATGTGCATTATTGTAGGACCAAAACTGCAGTGTGAGGTTCCACCCATTTTTTCACAGTTCTGTGTAAGCACTGCAGTGCAATTATGCAGTGACATTTCTACAAATTTGCCTGTGTCTTAGAAATTCAAATACCTAACTATTTTAATACACTTTTACTGTAGTTACTAGGTGATTAGAGCAAGTAACATCATTTCTACATGCAGACATAAGCAAGCGCAGGTCTGAGATCAGGTTTTGATCAGTTGTCAGAGCCTGCAGTGGAGTGATGTTTAGAGAAACTGAACACATTGATCTCAGTGCCACATTTTGTGTGTGTTTCTCTTTGATGGAGGACTGTAGTGTGTTTCTGGAGGTGTAGTGATTATGAGCTGTCTGAGAGGTCCTGAGGGTGAAAAGAGACAGTCGAGTAAGAACGCCTACCAGCAACCAACAGCACAGCGATTTAATCGCTGTCTGTGTGAAAGCGCCTTGAGGGTCCTCATGTGACAGTGGAGAGCTAGAGCTATGGACCATTTCATGTGCATGGATGGTTTAATTGGTTTAATTCTGACAAATTATGCTTAATAGCCTCCTAATTGATTAATTGGCCATTGACACTTTTATTTAAGCACTTATTATAGCAACAATCCCTCTGGAGAACCTGAAATTAACAATCTGGTCCAGACGTCATGAATGATGCCTACACAGGAGCAATTATAGCAGATGATTTAAAAAAAAAAAAAAACTGACAAACACTTCACTCCCAAGATTCAGTGTGCTGCGTCAGCATCAGAAATTGTGAGTGCTGTAGTTGTGAAGGTAATGATGACTTCTTGGCTTGGAAAGATGACTTTTAAAGTTTGTTCCAAATAACGAACATTCATCAATGATGCTACTGTGAAGGACAAAGCATAGAGTATGGCACTGACACAGTCACTTCAGAAATGAATGCAGGTATAGGTGTAGGTGTCTTGCTGAAGGACACACTGGTTCATTAATCATCCTTTGCAAGGTTTTGAACCTGCAACCTCTCTGTTACCGGCACAGATTTTTAGCCACTTAAACCACTTACAACACATTACATATCAGGCCACTCTACAAAATGTTCCTGAGATGAAAGTGTATTTAGTCTCAGCTTGAGAAAATGTTATTGCTCTTAAAATGGTTTTGAACCTACAGCCTCTCAGTTACCAGCTCAGATCTTCAACCACTAGATTACAACACAAGTTTAAAGAATGTATTTAGGCTCACTATGATCAAATGTTATTGCTCTTTTTTTTCCTCTCTCCTAAAATGGTTTTGAACCTACAACCTCTTGGTTACTAGCGCAGATGTTTAACAACTTGAATACAACACATTAAATATCAGGCCACTCTACACAAAATCCCCAAGTTTAAACAATGTATTTAGTCTCATCTTGAGCAATTTTGTTCCTCTCTCTTAAAATGGTTTTAAACCTACAACCTCTTGGTTACCAGATGTTTAACCACTTGAATACAACACATTAAATATCAGGAGATTCTACACAAAATCCCCAAGTTTAAACAGTGTAGCCTATTTAGTCTCACCTTGAGCAATGTTATTGCTGAAAATGTTTTCTTTCCCCTAAAACGGTGTTGACCTTCAACCTATTGGTTACCAGCTCAGATCTTTAACCACTAGATTACAACACAATAAATATCAGGACACTCTACACAGAGTCTCTGAGTATAAACAATGTATTTAGGCTCACCTCGAGGAAATGTTATTGCTCTTTTTTTTTTTCTTTCTCCTAAAATGGTTTTGAACCTGCAACCTTTCATTCACCAGCTCATATTTTAACCACTAGATTACATCGAATTTCAGGACACTCTATACAAAGTCCCTGAGTTTTAACAATGTATTTAGTCTCAACTTGAGCAAATGTTATTGGTTTCTTTTCCCTTAAATGGTGTTGAACCTATAACCTCTTGGTTACCAGCTCAGATCTTTAACCACCTGATTACAACACATTAAAATCAGGACCTTTTTTTTTTAATCCCCAAGTTTAAACAATGTATTTAGTCTCCTCTTGAGCAATTTTATTCCTCGCTTCTAAAATGGTTTTGAACCTACAACCTTTCGGTTACCAGCTCAGATCTTTAACCACTAGATTATAACACATTAAATATCAGGACACTCTACACAAAGTCCCCAAGTTTAAAAATGGTTTTGAACCTACAACTTTTCAGATACCAGCTCAGATCTTTAACTACTAGATTACAACACATTAAAATTAGGACATTCTACTCAAAGTCCCAAAGTTTAAAGAATGTATTTAGTCTCACCTTTAGGAAATGTTATTGCTCAAAATTGTTTCTTTCTTCTAAAATGGTTTTGAACCTACAACCTCTAAGTTACAAGCTCATAATTTTAACCACTAGATTAAAAATCAGAGCATTGGTTTCATCCTAAAGGAAATAAAAAAAATGTCTTTCTGCTAAAATATTTGTGCTCATGTGACATTTAACCCCAAGAACAGAAAAGCAGGAAATTTAAGGAATAGTTGGACCAAAAATATTTTAAGATAACTTGAAAAAATCAAGTTATCTTCAAATATTTTTCAAAATCATCAAATCATCTTTCTGTTCCTCAGAAGTAAAAGAGTCAAACAAGTTTGGAGAATGGATGAAATATCTACATGAGCAAAATATGCACTCCATTGCATCTCACTGCCATATAGTGGAAACAACTGAACTATTAAATATGTCTAATTTGTGTTTTTCTTTCTTATGGTCATCTTTGATTCTGATTGTGTGTTTATATGTGGTCAAGTGTTTATATGTGATTGCAGGTGTATGGCATAATTAGTATGACAGCCATGTGTCCTGTGGTTGTGTTCACACTGTTTGTTTACATTAAGCGTATAATCTTTGCAAATAGCAGCAGGGACTCTGTTCTAGAGTTTTTTTAGCTTACAGAGATTAATTTGTATTAAGTAATGAGATTCATTTAAACCTAAAGCAAGCAATCAGAAATAACTTGTTGAATTAATAAATGCCATTTATTATATCACAGGATCTCAGCATTTGAACCGTAAAGCACATATAATGACCACTATGTACTAGTTCAGTTAAGGCACCCCAGATGAATAGAGTAAAAAACAGATCACCATACTTCCCTAGTTGACTGATTACATTAAGAGCTGAAAATATTTGGTATAATTACGGGTGATGTAATTACATTTATAATGCATTTATATTTCTGCATTTTGCAGATGCTCTTATCTAAGTGACGTGGCTTTGAATCAAACCCATAACCTTGACGTTGCAAGCATCATGCTCTACTGCTTGTGCTACAACAATATATACAAATATGATATTTGTCTGTCATTTTTATGCATTGTTCTGAAGCATGTGACAAATTTTTCATGCTAAGAATTTGGGTTCTATATTTCGGTCGCTGTGCTCGACTCCACAAATACTAAGTATGAGTAATAGTAACAGCGATGCTTGATTTAGCAAACATTACTTACAGTAGAAAGCTAATGTGGATACCATCCGCAAGTGTCAGAAAACACACTTATCACCTTTTCACCCTTTGTGGTCTAAACAAGTGGTGCTGACAGGCTGTGGAGACTGGACATGTTATAGCTAATCAGCACTTAAAGGGTGTGACAGAAGTGTGTGAGAGGCGTTTAGCAGAGGTGTCACAGGGACTGTTCACTCTCATTATTTAGCCATGAAAATGGCAGTAAAGAAGGTGTCATTTATTTCTGGCTTTGACCTTCTTAGGAACCACAGCGGGTCTGTCCCTCGCTGTCTCGTCTGTGGATTCCTGCCATTCCTGTGTACCATTGATGTTTATGAGAGAACATTCTTCGCTTTCTGCGTGACGATATTCTGGCTGCTCTGTTCTCCCTTGAGGTTATATGTAAAACTTGCTTTGCCGATTCAGTCTAATAAAAGAATTTCCTCATTATCACTTTCAGTAAAAGCATGTGTTCATGCTGATGGCTTCCTGCGTATGAGTGTGCCACTCTCAAAAAAGCACATTCTGCTTTTTTAAGAGTAGTGGAGAGCCGCCTTTTTAACAGCTAAAACGCTAATAGCAGCTATTAGCTATTAGCCGTTTATTTGTTAAATGCATCATTGCTTTGTTTGTACATTTTGTAGACTTTGAAGACAGATGCTTACTGAATATCTTTTGAAAGATCATATGATATAAATTTCACACAAGCTGATGTTTGTTATGAATTTGTATGTGTTTCAGAAGTTTTGGCAGAAAAATTGACTCTACATTTGGAAAGAGGTTGAATTTATTATAAGGCATATAAGGCATTCAATAAAGCTTTCTTTTTAATGTGTGTATATCATAATACATTATATTTTTTCTTCCACCCAAATATGAATATTCTAGTTTGTTGTGTCATATGTTGTTTTATTCCATGGTCTGTCTGAATACTGGATTCTGACTGGCTGGCAGATATGCAGTAAACTTTGGTGGAGGGAATTTCAATGGCTGAGGTGAGTAAGTTGGTGACTTTTCGACTGATGGATTTTCTTTGTATGAGATTGCTTACTCGCTTTGCCAAAGCTTAACATGTCCTCCCTGTCGGCATAAAATATGCCAGGAGTGATTAGAATACAGTATTTTCAAAATATGTACGTTTAAATATACCAAATTCTCTTCAAAAATCAGACTAACTATTTAGCTAGTCACAGTTTGTTGTGAGCTAATATGGTAATTCAAGCTCAAAATGTCCACCCTGTCACTAGCTATGTTTCCATCACCCTGTTTTTATGCGTATTTTTAAGTATTGCATCAGAAACGAGTGATGAAAATGCCACATTTAGAATAAAAATCCCTTAATTCACAAAAACGTTTTTACGCTCACCTGAGGTGGTTTTTGATTTGTGCGAAAAAGGGTTAATGCGAATAATGGACCGATCTCGTTCCTCAGCATCTGAAATGTTGTTATGGTCATTCTGAAATGCCTGAGCCTATGTCTGTCGTCAAAGTATTTCTGTATAATTGCCTCCCAGAATTGTCTTTCACAACTGCGTTCACAAACAGCAGGCATCCACTGCCGAAAGAAATAATCAAGTTTATTACGTTTCGTCTGCTCGCTCTTGAGGCGCAAGTAATTTATTATATATGAAAATTACTATATTCAGTGGCTTCTCCTACTTTTCTTAGTAATATATAGTGTCAGTTTATCAGGAAGTGACGATTTTATTCTCTTTGATTGTTGGATGGAAACGGTGCTTATTCGCAAATGTTTTATGTGATAGCCCAATTAAGTTAAATTCACAAATTGTGATGGGAACCAGGCTACTGTTCCAAAATATCCACCCTGTTGGCCACTTAGACTTGATAGGGTGGACATACGCATGACAGGGTGAACATACTGTAGCATTCATTTGTAGTTAATATTGCTAAAAACTAAAATGAATTTATTTAATATTTATTCAATATTTAATATTTTAAATATTAATTCAATCATATACACAATCATAACGTGCAAACAAAAAACTGCATCCAAATATCACAGTTTTCTTCAAATAAGAAAAAAATACATTGAATGAGTTTCTTTAAAAACACTTAACGCTTAACATGCAATAAAAGCCTATTTAACAGTAACATATATGTCATGACAGGGTGGACATGTCTTATGGTTTATGCTTTGAATAATGGCCCATAATTATCTTAAAAAATGTGGGAGCTCAGCTAATATGTTTCTATAGTACTTGAGTGTCTAATATTTATGACATGACAAAAAGCAAATGGGAAATTAAGATTATTGTACTTAAGAAAATTAAGTATTGTGAGGGTTGAAAGGCACTCTATGGTGATATTGACCCTGACAAATATATATTTCATGCTAAGTATACTACAAATACATTTACCGACAGAGGCCACTTCCATGATAGTTGATTGACATGAGTGTCTTACCTCAGATCAGCTGTAACAGTCCAGTATCCTCTATTGTTTCGATGCCGGAGCAGGGATGTGAGTTAGACTGAGCAATTGAGGTGTTGTGTTGCTGGATGTAAAAATGAACATAGTGGTCGTCATTTACTCCCGACATCTAAGCCACTGAAAAATTGCAGTGGATTACGTTTGTTTGTGAAGGGAATGCGGCTTCTGGTCTACATATATCCGTCTGTTCGCGCGAATCATTCGTGATCCAGCTTCACTTACAGCAGAAGTAAATATAAGGATTTTTTTATGAATCTTTGCGATCGCCTTTCCTTATAACGTGGTAATTAGGAAGTTTAGTGGCTAAATGCGGCTAAAGTAAACAGGCTCGTCACTCCACAGAGAGAAGAGAGGTAAAAAGGGTGTTGTTTTACACAACCATTAAGAATTTTTAACCAAAGTATATTATAGACTTTTCATTAAGACCCTAAAGAATCATATCAACATCAAAATGGGCATCCAATGACCCCTTTAAGTATATTTGATTGTGCTAAAGTGGAACTATTGCAATACTAGCAATCATAGATATTTACGTGCGTCTTCTTCTGCTTGTAAACAAGGCGCAGCACATCCAGGTTCTACGTCAGAGCATCAAATACTCTTGTGAATGTGCATCGCATGAGATGGAAAAGAAGAAATTGTTGAATAAAATCGTTATTTTTGTTTTCTTTGCGCACAAAAATTCTTGCTTTACAATAATCACAGTTGAACCACCCTTACGAAAAAGATGTTATTCAAGTGTGCTATTAGTATACTTCTTTTAAACTAAAAATAGGAAAGTATACTTTCAGTCTACTTTTTATGTACTTCTCAGAAATGTGCTTTATATACTTATCAGAAATATACTTAAAATTGCATTTAAGTATACTTGATTTATACTTAGAAAAAGTATTTGAGCTATACTTGTGCTCTGAGAATCTGTTTTCATTATTATACATGAGAGATGCTATTACACATCTTCTGTACAAAATTTCCAAAACACAAGCGAAGAAGAAACAAAAACAGATGCTTCCACACTGTAAAAAATGCAAATACATATTTTCCATTTTACGAAACATTTTGTCTCAAATACTAAAAAATGATATTATTTTTAAACTAAAAACCCTTGTCAGACCAATACAATTACAATAATGTTGTCCCAACTAGTCAAACACATTTGTCTGAACAAAGAATTTCATACTGTTGAAATTTCAAGGCTTTGTAAGTTCCCAGCATGCATTGCAGCATGAATAAAATATCCAGTTACTGTTATAGGATTATTGTTTTGCTGTTTGCTGACTTCATTTAAACTTTTTTTGTTGTTGTTTTGTCATTATTGTTAGTTATTTGTTGTACTGTGACGTAAAGATCCAATCTTTTTAATATTTGCTGATTGCCACCGTTCTTGAGGGTTGTGTATCTAGTTTTGAGGCCTAGATACTTTCAACCACTTATATCTATTTTCTGGATATCTTAATCTTAAAATGCTTTACAAACAAAGAGAATGTTGTCTACATATCAGATTAAGTTATTCATAATGTGTAGTATGTTGAGATATTCATATAACAAAATATATACAAAAATAATACCTAAATAGGGACATAGTAGTATATTTAAAGTATGATATAAAGTTCGCTTAAAGAAAACTTACGAGTATACTTAAAGTATAAAACTACTAATCTTGTAGTTTACTGAGACTTTACTTCAAAGTGTACTAAAAATGCATAGAAAAGTATTTAATTAGTAAACTATCAGTATACCTATAAGTTCACTTTTAGTATACTAGCAGTACAAACTGAAAACATAGATGTAAACTAGTTGTGTACTCAAAGTTTACTACTGTTATACTTAAAGAATACTTAAAAGTATACTTTTATATACTAGAAAGTGGGCCAATTTAGTCCCAAGGAGTATAAAAGTAGTACACTGAAAAGTATACTACTAGTATGCTGATATTTGTATACTTACAACATAAAGTATACTTAAAAATATACTTGAACTTTACTTAAGTATACTTAATAAAATAAACTTGAAGTAAACTTCTTTTTTGGTAAGGGCAGTGATGTCACATGGACTATTTTAATGATGTCCTTACTACCTTTTTTGGCCTTGAACGTGGCAGTTGCGTTTCTGTCAATGCAGGGTCAGAAAGCTCTCAGATTACATCAAAAATATCTTAATTTGTGTTCAGAAGATGAATCTTACAGCTTTGGAATGACATGAGGCTGAGTAATTAATTTTTGGATGAACTTTCCCTTTAACCTTTGATTTATGCCATGTCATGCTGTTATTTTTTTTTAATTGCTTGCTTATATAATCATCTAGTTCTATTATTATATTTTTCCATTCTTCTAGCATTGCTAATTGAGAGCATTTTTGTCGCACTGTTGCCATTTTTAATGCTGCATTGTCACTAATGGAAGCATTCTAGTTTGTGATAAAGATATGTTAAGGCATATGCTTTATAAGTCCATGTGACTACCAACCAGTGCTAAGAAACATCACAAAAATTCGTCGAGACAGTAAATATGGTCAAATTTAGTTTCATGCTGACTTTCATTTTACAGTTTTTCTCTCTACTTGTCCCATGTGATATATTTTTATTTCTTTTATGGAATTATTTTCAGACAAAATGGATACTTGAGTGAAACAACTGAGATCTCTTAAAAAAGAGCAACCACAATGCAGTAAAGTTCTCCTCTGTGTACTGCAGTGTGTGTGTGTGTGTGTGTGTTTGTGTCTGTACTGTAAGCTGGTCTCAGTACAGGCGAGTCTGTCTGTCTGTTCTCTGCTGTCTCTCACTAGGGGCCAGTACTCTGACCTCAGTGGTCTGTCTCTTGTGTTTAATGACAATATGTGTGGGCTCCTCCTCAGCGGCCAGCACAGATGCAGCGCTCAGCACTTCAGATGTTATCTTTCCTTTCTCATCTCACCCTCCCGCTCTTATTCTCAACTTCAGCCTGTCATATCAGCAGCTCTGCTCTGAAGTGTGCGAGTGTTTCTGTCTCTCGGCAGGAACACCAGCACCTCACAATATTGTTGAAACCGGCAGAGTGCTGGTCTCAGTGACATTCACGCTACCTGTCTGTGTATATTTTAAGAAAGACAATGAGGAAAAATAGTGGGAATTTAAAGTTAGTGTCGCTATGCAGTGATAAGGGTGTTGTGGGTGGTTGCCAGCGTGTTGCTATGCATTTTGCTAAATTGTTTTTCAGCATCTTGCGCTGTACTTGCTAGAGCATTGCTAGGTGGTTGTTAACATGTTCAGTGTTTTTAGTGTGTTGCTATGCAGCTGCTAAAGTTTTGACAGTGTTTTTAGTACTGCTCTGCAGTTATTAGGGCATTGCTAGGTGGCTGCTAGTATGTTCAGAGTGTTTTTGCCACGTCACTATGCAGTGGTAAATGTGTTGTGGGTGGTTGCCAGGGTGTTGCTATGCAGTTGCTAAACTGTTGAAAGTGTTTTTAGCACTAAACATTTGTTAGGGCATTGCAAGGTGGCTGTAGTACGTTCAGTGTTTCTGTAGTCATTATACAGTGGTAAGGATGTTGTGGGTCATTGCCATGGTGCTACTATGCAGTTGCTAAAGTGTTTTTCAGCGTTTTGTACATTGCTAGGTGGTTGTTGGCATGTTCAGAGTGTTTTTAGTGTTCCTATGCAGTTTCTAACATGGCATAGGCTTTTGCCATGTTGCTATTCTAAGTGTGTTGTGTGTGGTTGCCAGGGTGTTGCTATGCAGTTGCTAAAGTGTTGAAAGTGTTTTTAGTACTGCTCTGCAATTGTTAGGACATTGCAAGGTGGCTGCTAGTATGTTCAGAGTGTTTCAGAGTGTTGTCACTATGCAATGGTAAGCATGTTGTGAGTGGTTGCCAGGGTGTTGCTATGCAGTTTCTAAAGTGTTCAAAGTGTTTTATGCACTGCTCTGCAATTGTTAGTGCATTGCTAGGTGGCTGCTAGCATGTTTACTGTGTTTTTGCCACATCACTATGCAGTGGTAAACCTGTTGTGGGTGGTTGCCAGGGTGTTGGTATGCAGTTAAAGTGCTTTTAGTACTGCTCTGCAGTTGTAAAGGCATTGCTAGGTGCCTGCTATGATGTTCAGAGTGTCTTTGCCATCTCACTATGCAGAGGGTGTTGTGGGTGGTTGCTAGGGTGTTACTTTGCAATGAATAAAGTGTTTTCCAGCATTTTGCACTTGCTTTTTTTTTTGTTGCTTTGCAGTTTGTAACATGGCACAGGTGTTTGCCATGTTGCTATGCAATGGAAAGTGTGTTGTGGGTGGTTACCATGGTGTAGCTATGTGGTTGTTAAAGTTTTTTTATTTTCAAGATTTTTAACACTGCAGTTGCTAGACATTTTTAGATGGTTGCTAGCATATTAAGAGTGTTTTTAGTGTATTGCTATGTAGTTGACAACGTTTAGAGTGTTTTTTGCAGTATTCCTAGGTAAAAGTGTTGTGGCTGTTGCTATGCAGTTGCTAAAGTGTTTAAAGTGTTTTTAGTGCTGCTCTGCAGTTGTTAGAGCATTGTTAGGTGGCTGCTAGTATGTTCAGAGTGCATGTGGTAAATGTGTTGTGCGTGTTTGCCAGGGTGTTGCTACACAGTTGATAAAATGTTTTTCAGCATTTTGTTCTGTACTCGCTAGAGCATTTCCAGGTGGTTGTTAGCATGTTCAGAGTGTTTTAGTGTGTTTCTATGCAGTTTCTAACACGGCACAGGCTTTTGTCATGTTGCTATATGGTGGTAAGGGTGTTGTTGGTGGTTACCAGGGTGTTGCCATGCAGTTGCTAAAGTGCTCAAAGTGTCTTAGCACTGCTCTGCAGTTGTTAGGGCATTGCTAGGTGGCTGTTACAATGTTCAGAGTGTTTTTGTCTTGTCACTATGTAGAGGTAAGGGTGTTGTGGGTGGTTGCTAGGGTGTTACTTTGCAATTGCTAAAGTGTTTTGCAGCATTTTGCACTGTACTTGCTAAAGCATTGCTAGGTGGTTGTTAGCATGTTCAGAGTGTTTTTAGCGTGTTGCTATGCAGTTTGTAACATGGCACAGGTTTTTGCCATGTTGCTATGCAGTGGAAAGTGTATTGTGGGTGGTTGCCACAGTATAACTATGGGATTGTTAAAGGATTATTTTTTCAACATTTTCAACACTGCAGTTGCTAGACCTTTTTTCAGATGCTTGCTAACATATTAAGATTGTTTTTAGTGTATTGCTACATAGTTCCCTGGTGAAAAAAAAGGTGGTTTAAGCTGGTTTAAGCTGGTTCTTTGCTGGTTTATGCTGGTTAAGGACCAGCTTAAACCAGCTAAGGACCAGCTTAAACCAGCATCAAAACATACCTAACCAGCATATGCTGGTTTTTTTCACCAGGGTTGAGAACATGTTTAGAGCATTTTTGCAGTATTCCTAGTTAAAACATATTGTGGGTGGTTGTAAGGGTGTTGCTATGCAGTTGCTAAAGTGTTTAATTTTTTTATAGCACCGCCCAGCTGTTAGGGCATTGCTACGTGGCTGCTAGTATGTTCAGAGTGTTTTTTCTATGTCACTATGCAGTGGTAAGAGTGTTGTGGCTGGTTGTCAGGGTGTTGCTATGCAGTTGCTAAAGTGTTTTTCAGCATTTTGCATTGCTAGGTGGTTGTTAGCATGTTCATTGTGTTTTTGGTCTGTTGTTATGCAGTTTCTAACATGGCACAGGTTTTTGCCATGTTGCTATGCAGTGAAAAATGTGTTGTGTGTGGTTGCCAGGGTGTTGCTGTGTGGTTATTTTCAACATTTTTAACACTACAGTTGCTAGACATTTTTAGCTGGTTGCTAAAATGAACAGTGAGAGCATTTTTAATGTGTTGCTCTGTAGTTGATAACATGTTTAGAGTGGTTTTTAAAGTATGCCTATGTAAAAGGTATTGTGGGTGGTTGTCAGGGTGTTGCTATGCGGTTGTTAAAGTGCTTTAAAGTGTTTTAGCACTGTTTTGCATTTGTTAAGGCATTGCTAGGTGGCTGTTAGCATGTTCAGAGTGTTTTTGTTATATCACAATGCAGTGATAAGGATGTTGTGGGTTGTTGCCAGGGTGTTGCTATGCAGTTGCTGAAGTGTTTTTCAGCATTTTGTGCTGTACTTGCTAGAGCATTGTTAGGTGGTTGTTAACAAGTTTGTAACATGGCACAGGTTTTTGCCATATCTCTATGCAGATGCAATCTATGCCTTTGCCATGTCTCTATGAGTGGTTGCTAGGGTGTTGCTATGCAATTGTTAAAGTGTTTAATATGTTTTTAGCAATCCTCTGCAGTCGTTAGGGCATTGATAGGTAGCTGCCAGCATGTTCAGAGTGTTTTTGCCATGTCGCTATGTAGTGGTAATTGTGTTGTGGGTGGTTGCCAGGGTCTTGCTATGCAGTTGCTAAAGTGTTTTTTAGCATTTAGTGTTTTACTTACTGAAGCATTGTTAAGTGGTTGTTAGCATGTTTCAACGTTTTGTGTTGTACGTGCTAAAGCATTGTTAAGTGGTTGTTAGCATGTTCAGAGTGTTTTTTTAGTGTGTTGCAATGTAATTTCTAACATGGCAAAGCTTTTTACCATGCCACTATGTAGTGTTAAGGGTGTTGTGGGTGGTTGCCAGGATGTTGCTATGCAACATCTAAAGTGTTGCTAAAGTGTTGAAAGTGTTTTTAGCTCTGCTCTGCAGTTGTTAGAGCATTGCTAGGTGGCTGCTAATATGTTCAGAGTGTTTTTGCCATGTCACTATGCAGTGGTAAGGGTGTTGTTGGTGGTTGTCAGGGTGTTACTATGCAGTTTCTAAAGTGTTCTTCAGCATTTTACGCTGTACTTGCTAGAGCATTGCCAGTTTGTTGTTAGCATGTTTGTATCATGGCACAGGTTTTTTCCATGTTGCTATGCAGTGGAAAGGGTGTTGTGTGTAGTTGCCAGCATGTTGCTATGCAGTTGCTAAAGTGTTTTGTAGTGTTTTGTGTTGTACTTGCTAAAGCATTGCTAGCTGGTTGTTAGCATGTTTAGAGTGTGTTGCTATGCAATTTCTAACATGGCACAGGTTTTTCCCATGCCACTATGTAGTGGCAAGGGTGTTGTGGGTGGTTGCCAGGGTGTTGCTATGCAGATGCTAAAGTGTTGAAAGTGTTTTTAGCATTTCTCAGTTGTTAGGGCATTGCTAGGTGGCTACTAGTATGTCCAGAGTGTTTTTACCATGTCGCTATGCAGTGGTAAGGGTGTTTTGTGTGGTTGCCAGGGTGTTATTATGCAGTTGCTAAAGTGTTTTTCAATGTTTTGTGCTGTACCTGCTAGAGCATTGCTAGGTGGTTGTTAGCATGTTCAAAGTGTTTAGTGTGTTGCTATGCACTTTCTAACTTTTTTTGCCATGTTCCTATGCAGTGGAAATGGTGTTCTGGCTGATTGCAAGGGTGTTGTTATGCGGTTGTTAAAGTGTTTTTCAACATTTTCAACACTGCAGTTGCTAGACATTTTTAGATGGTTGCTGACAACCCACTAAAAACACAGAGTGTTTTCAGTGGGTTGCTATGTAGTTCATAACATGTTTAGAGTGTTTTTTTGCAGTATTTCTAGGTTAAGAGTATTATGAATGGTTGCCAGGGTGTTGCTATGCAGTTGTTAAAGTTTTTAGCAATCTGCTCCGCAGTTGTTAAAACAATGTGTACTTATGGTTCCTGCTCTGCTTATCAGATGGATTAAATTACCACATGAGGGGTCTTGGCATGCTGTGTCATCTCTGTGTGTATATTTAAGATCAGTGTTCAGTATTAAATTAACTACAAGCCCTAATTAAAATGGCTTCCAGTCAGGCAATGCTCTGCAGAGCTCTGCGGCTACTTATTATAGACTCATAAGCATAGACATGAGCTGACCACAAACAGCTGTTGACTGATGCAGGTCTTCTTGATGAGTGTGTGCATGTGAATGTGTGATGAGACTGACACAAACAGACCGTGACAGTGTGCATGAGCAGCTCTCTGATGGCTCAAGTGTGTCAATCTCAAGTAGCCCCAGAACATAGCCTTGGGGAACACCATACAACACCACACATACTTCAAAGTGTATCATAGATTATACAGATAGCATAAATATAACCAAAGAAGACCACCAAGCCAAAGCCCAAGACCAGCGTATAAGAAAAAGTTGAAACCCCTTCAGTTTAAGACAACATGTTTTTTAGTTTCTCCAAAATCTGAGCCCAGAAACTGATGGTATCTTCCCTTGCCCCATGGATGCGTGCAGTGGACAACTCCATATATACAACATCCATAAAAGTGAGAACCCAGTGTCTTTTATTGAGCGAGTGTGGAGGTTTCCACCTCGTTGCAACCAACTTCTTGGCCGCTGTTAGCCCTGCTAGAAATACCCGCTTCTGAATTTTATGTGGAATATCAGATAGATCGTTTAAGATCAGAACAGAAGGAGAAGAAGGCACCGAAATATCAAGTAAGGTGGACAGATTCTCACTAACCATGTTCCAGAAGTTAGAAACCCCCGGGCATTCCCAAATCATATGAAAAAATGTACCCAATTCACCTGTATTACAAAACGTACAATATGGATCAGGTTTCAGCTTCATACAATATAGTCTACGCGGTGTCATGTAAGTCCTGTGTATAAAGTTGAAATGAATTTGTTGATGGTCCGGGTTCTTAGAAGCTTGAGATACCATAGACCAAACGTGATCCCACTCAAAGTCCGGGGAGAGGTTCGGAATATCAGTTCGCCAAGAGGCATCCAGTGCCAAAGGAGGAAATACTTTATCCAAAAAAAACCCGTATAACTTAGAAACTAAACCTCTCTTTCCTAGAGAACAACATAGTACTCTTAATAGAGGATGATCTTTCAGAGAGGCCGACCAAGGGACCCCATAAGTCTTCATGGCAGCCCTTAACTGTAAATAAAAGAAAAATGTAGAACTCTGCAAGTTGAATTGAGAACAGAGTTCTTCAAAACTAAGTAGGCCCTTGTCATCCATAATATCACCCAGTGAATGAATCCCCTTATCATACCAATGCCTGCACTGACCGAAATAAATAGGATTCTTCCCAATGAGCAGTTTGTGATTATTAAAAATAGGAGAGTAGGGATTCCAGTTAGAGAGGATGCCACACGCTTTTTCCACCGTTCCCCAAACTGATATAGCGTAAGATACTAGGGGGCCAAAGCGTATTTTACATTTATTTGAAGGTATATTGGCGAATAAAACTTCATTCAGTTTGAGCGGAAGCACCAAGTTTCTCTCTAGAGAAAGCCAAGAAATATCCTCTTCAGCATCATACCAGCTCATCAAGGGACGAAGCGCAAAAGCCCAGTGATACAACTTAAAATTAGGAAGAGCAAGCCCACCAGAGAGGTTTTTAGTTTGTTCTTATGCATTGGAAATTAGTCATCTGACAGCTTTGTCAGGTAAATTTATCTTGTTTGAGGAATGTTTTGTGTTCTTTTTTTTAAGTGGAAACCAGACAAAGCTCTGTCAGAGTGAGAGAGAGGAAGAGGAGTGAAGGAGAGAGACAGGAGCTGATGAGGTAACACATCTCAGTGTCAGCTTCAGATAGAATCATCACCAGGAGGTGTGAATTGAACCTCAGCCACAGTGTCTGTCGATCACTGATACACCACCACATATACAGTGTGTTTCTCTCCTCGCTTGCTTTTCTTTCTCACTATCCATCTCCATCTCTCTCTCTTTCTCTCCTCCCAGTCCTTCCCTTCTCCCTCTCTCGTACAGTCTCCCTCTTGCATCTGTTGCGGTGCAGCAGACCAGATGTTGCCCTTGTCAAACTCGATATCGGATATCCGTAGTTCTCCGTTGGAACAGCTTAGCTAAGTGGGGTACTGCCCTTTTCCATTAGTCTGAGTCTTAATTGATTTACCCATAATTCTTTCACCAAACATCTCACTTAATTTGCATGCTCAAATCATCCATAAGAGGGACATGGGAATGGGAAGATGAGTTTATCAAGCATGAGACATTACGTCAAGCTCAGAGGTCCCGCTAGACTGAACTGTGGAGAGAAAATGTGGAGTTGAAGGATGTCAAAATAAACGAGCTGAGCAGGTGGGATCTCTATGCCTCTCTATGTTGATTTATTGGTGAGATTATTTGAATACTTGTAGTGGAATTTGATTGGTCCATTTTGAGCTGTTTAACTGAAACTGAACATAAAGTTTGTGTTAAAGTCAATTTATGTGCACTTGTGGTGTACGACAGATCTTAAAAGTGTATTAAAATTGTACTATTGTACAATGTATTAAGGAAATAAAAGGCAGTTTAAGTGTACTTAAGAGTACATTTAAGATACTCTTAGTAATAGGGTACAATGGGGCTAAAGGCACCCCCTAAGAAAAAATGTGCTATTCACTCTGCAGAAAAATATATACATTTGTATTGAACATTTATGGAGCAACAGATTTTGTGTGAAAATAAATCATACAAGTTGTTTATTTTGTTTAAAAATCTCATAAATGTATGAGGTGGCAAGGAGAGCCTAAAATAATGTTTTTGTTTTTTTTTTAAACAAAACACTGGTCACGAATTAGAAGTACAAAACGAGGATTTGTAAAGAAAAATGTCAGAGGATTTCAATATAAACCAAGAGGACACTGGTTTTCCTTTTTTGTGAAACTAGCATATTCTTAGCAGAGCTTATGCTACGCCTACATCCTACATCATCTGTTGGAATGCCACACTCTCTTGAATGAATGTACGAGAGTTAGCAAAACCTATTACAGTTTATAGAGTTTTAATTATGGACTTTTTTTTGACACAAATGCAGCAATCTTCAGAAGGCCTTTATGAACCCCTGGAGCTGTGTGGAGCACTTTTTATGATGGATGGATGCACTTCTTCGGGCTTCAAAATCTCAGCAGCCATTCACTACCATTATAAAGTTTGGAAGAGCCAAGACATTTTCATATACACCCAGGGTGGCTTGAGGGTGAGTAAATCATGGAGTCATTTTCATTTTTGGGTCAACTATCCCTTTAATTGAAAGACTGGAGTGGTGTGGATTACCTGTAGATTATTGTGATGTTTTTATGAGCTGTTTGGACTCTCATTCTGATGGCACCCATTCACTACAGAGGATCCATTGATGAGCAAGTGATGTAATTCTAAATCCATTCTAATGAAAAAACAAACTACATCTTGGATGGCCTTAAGGAGGAATACATTTTGAGTATTTATTCCTTTAACCCTGTTTGGGACCCTAAAACTGAGTTCAGTACAAATGGACACTTTCCTCCAGTGTGATTATGGCAGCGACACGGACAGAGGGCTCAGACAGGACTGAGACTGCCAGGCAGACAGCGGCAGGCCGGAGGGCAGCTATGTTTAGCTTTCAGACACGCGTCAGGTCGTTTGGATAGGCACACGCCTGAGAGCGTGTGTTAGCAGGATTACGGTTGATTCCAGATCCTCATCTGGGAATTCAAATGAGTCTGGGAACGTGGTGGGAGCATTGCTCGCAGGTTATGATGGAGAAAGCTCATCAGTTGCTAATATGGCACAACAGACAGACACGCACAAGCATCCTTCTGTTTGCCGTGAGCGTTTGACTGATGGGAGTTCATTTGTTTATTTCTTTCTGTGGCGCAGACACTTGAAAGAGGCAGAGGATGAGAGATTGAGAGAGTGGCAGAGGGTAGAAGATAAAGACGAAGGGAAAGAGTGTGTGAACAAGGGAGAAGAAAAAAGAGAAGAATCCCATTTGAATGAAAATCATATTCAAATCCGGGTGAAGAACGAGCTGCGAAAGCGGGCGGCCTTGAGGGTTTTGCATAATGGCCACCAAAGCTAACGTTACAAAGCCGCTCGACTGGAGTAAACAAATGCTGAAAGAGACTTAATGCTGAGGTGCACGTGTTCTTTGTGTGTGTGTGTGTGTGTGACTTTACAGACACCCACTCACTCACCTGTCTCACCTGTGTGAATGTGAAACCTGACAAACAAGCTGTCTTCTCAACTGAAGCGTGCATTTTATTTTGGATTCGTGCTTCGCTCATTTAATGCGTGTCTTCCGCTGTTTTTTCCATCATCGTCGGTAGAGGATCGACACATGCCATTCTAAATGTGGCGCTAATTAGCACGTTTAAATAAGGCAGGCAAGTCGCACAAATAATGCTAGGCGATTAAAGGCCCAGCCACATTAAAAGTGGATTATCTTGCATATGTAAATATCCATGCTCATTTTCATCAAAGTGTAAGAGATCCAAAGCCAGAGCTGCCATTAGGGAGCTCAGGTGTGTATGTGTGTGTGTGGAGTCAGGCCAGAGATAAATAAATGCTGAGATATTACTTTGGCATGAGATTACTAGAAATCATTCTCACTTCTCAATAGAGCAAATGCTGAACGAAAGAACGAGTGCAGTGCAAACACTGATCACCCTGAACAAAATTAGCTAAATGGGGACATGCCATAGAATAGGATTGTTTTCAAATTAAATTAATTGGTGAATCTATCCACCGGTTTCTTCAATGCAGACTTTTGGTTCATTAGTCGCTATAGAGAAATAATGAGAAGAATAACAACGTACACTAAACGGTAAAACTGTTTGCACTACAAACCAGTGTGTTCATAATTTAAATAGTACATTAAAATAATATGGTAAGACACACCAATTTGCAATATGAAACTGCAAAACGAGTTTTGTACAGCTAAAAATAGCTGGACGCGAATGAGCCTGGAAGCCAGACCCATAACATTTACAAATGGCCAAGTGTACTTCCAAAACAACAATTTACAGATAATGTACTCACCCCCTTGTCATCCAAGATGTTCATGTCTTTCTGTCTTCAGTCGTACATAAAATATGTTTTTTGAGGAAAATATTTTAGGATTTTTCTCCATATAATGGACTGATATGGTGCCCCGAGTTTGAACTTCCAAAATGCAGTTTAAATGCGGCTTCAAACAATCCCAAATGCAGTTGTAAGTGATCCCAGCCAAGAAAGAAGGGTCTTATCTAGCGAAACGATTGGTTATTTTCATTTAAAAAATACGATTTAAATACTTTTTAATCTCAAACGCTGGTGTTGTCTTACTCTCCCTGAACTCTGTGTATTCTGGCTCAAGACAGTTAGGGCATGTTGAAAAACTCCAATCGCATTTTCTCCCTCAACTTTAAAAATAATTTCAAAATCATCCTACATGATTCTGACCCAGTCTTTGCAAAGTGAACATGCAAATAAGATCACACACCCTTAACAAAAAAAGGTAAAACAGCGTGTGTAGGATGATTTTGAAGTTGAGGGAGAAAATACGGTCAGAGTTGTTCAACATGCCCTAACTGTCTTGAGCTAGAATACACAGAATTCATGGAGAGTAAGACAACACCAGCGTTTGAGATTAAAAAGTATAAAAATTGTATTATTTTTATAAAAATAACAAATCGTTTCGCTAGATAAGACCTTTCTTCCTTGGCTGGGATCGTTTACAACCGCATTTGGGATTGTTTGAAGCCGCATTTAAATTGCATTTTAGAAGTTCAAAATCGGGGCACCATAGCAGTCCATTATATGGAGAAAAATGCTGAAATGATTTCCCCAAA
The DNA here is from genome assembly GCF_022985175.1 of Labeo rohita. Classification (NCBI taxonomy): domain Eukaryota; kingdom Metazoa; phylum Chordata; class Actinopteri; order Cypriniformes; family Cyprinidae; genus Labeo; species Labeo rohita. The sequence continues at coordinate 18,201,700 of NC_066878.1, forward strand.
AAACAATTTCTTTACAACTGAAGTAAGAAAGACATGAACATCTTGAAGGGAGTGAGTACATTATTTGTGAATTGTCTAGAAGTGGACTTCTCCTTTAAGGGAAGAAAAAGGTGGATAAAACCTGTCAGAAGCATCGTCCTGGTCATGTTTTTAAAAACTGAAAGAAAAGAAGAAAATAAATAATATTTAGCATAATGCAAATAAACTCTATTTTAGCACCATTAAAAGAGTAGTTTACTTCCGGAACAAAAATTTACAGATAATGTACTCACCCGTTGTCATCCAAGATGTTCGTGCCTTTCTTACTTCAGTCGTAAAGAAATGTTTTTTGAGGAAAACATTTCAGGAATGTTCTCCATATAGTGGACTTGTAAGGTGCACACGAGTTTGAAGATCGAAAATTTTAAATGCAGCTTCAAAGGTCTCTAAACGATCCCAGTCGAGAAAGATGGGTCTTATCTGATGAAACATTCAGTCATTTTCTAAAAAATATATATATATATATGCTTTTTAATCTCAAATGCCCAGATGTAGAACCAGACCCAGTGTTTACAAAGTGAACATGCAAAGAAGGTCAAACGCCCTTTACAATGAAAGGTAAAACAGCGATGTAGGAGGATTTTGAAGTTGATGGAGAAAATAAGATGGGAGTTTTCTGACCTACCCTAACTGTATTGACCTGGAGTACACATGTGCATCACAGAGCTAGACAAAACAAGCATTTGAGGTTAAAGAGCATAGAAATTTAAAAATAAATAATTGCAAATGTAAAAATGGATAACAATTAATAGCTGTTCATTTATTTATTTATTTTGGCCTTTTTCATGCTTTTTTAACGGACAGGACAGTAGAGAATGACAGGAAAGTGTGGGGTGGAGAGTTGGTAAGGGGACTGATAAAGGACCACGACTCGGGACTTGAACTCGGGTCGCCAAAAGTGCAGCTGCACTGTTATGTGAGTGCTCTAACACCTAGGCTATCTGCACCGACTATAGCTGTTAATTTAAAAAATGTACACAAATAGGCTTGATCTTAACAACCTGATCTCATGACAAAAACGTACCTGTGCAAACTTATTCACAAGACGCAAAATATGTACCATCATGTACACTTTGTGACATATTCAATGTGAAATGTCCACTGAGCGGCCCTACATATGATATGGTTTTGTATGTGTCACTGTAGCTCTGACATGAAATGTCCGTTGAGTGCTATAACTCTAAAGCTCCGTGACATTTTAAAATAACATACCATCTGCACTACACCTAAACCAACCCAACAGTATAAACAAAGCAAATGTGGAGTAAAAACAAGCATGTCATTTTAGCTTGTTTTTTGATCTCTCATCTTTCAGTTCTTTCATTGTTAGCCATGTTTTTCACAGGATTTGTACCCAAGGATTCCACACCCTAAGTCCAATTCTGTGTCGGCTGAGCTAACGAGCAAGCTTGTTATGCTTGGTAAGCGGAACATATGGAGCGGTAATCATAACTGTGTACAAAAACAATTACAAGTGGTCGCTGTTTTACCACCTCTAGTGTTCATTTCTGTTGTAAACTGCGGTGAAATGTACTTATTGGTACGTGTTCCGTGTCTTGTGAAAAAGTTCCCACAGGTATGTTTTCATCATGAGATCAGGTAGGATTTTATTCATATAGCATTGACTCAGACATGTTCTTGACAAGCTGAGATTCTCCCAATTGTAGTAAATACAGACTAACGCTAACTTAAACTTCACTCATAAAAGGTGTTTTGTGTGTATTCAAATATGCCACATGAAGACACGATGTGCCCTTTTTGACTCCAAAGTTGTCAAACACCACTGAATCAATGTGCCTGGCCTATTAAATATGCACGAAAGCTACAGCCTGAGGAAAATGTTTTCTGTGAATAAATACTTAAATGTCAGTCTGTTCCTCATACAAAGCTTTCATATGAAAACAATAAAGATTGTTGTTTTTTTTAATGAAAATTAATGAACAAATTTTTCTTTTTGAGGGTTTTGTCACCAATTTTTGGTCTAATTAGGTTAAACACCCACGCTCACTTACACACAAACACACAGTCGAATGTTCCACACCAAAAGTGCCAATTTTCTCTTGTTTTTCTCAATTCTATTTCAGCTTCCTATCGCCGCATAATACCTGCAGTTGGCCCCAGAGGATCCCAGGATTCGCTCCTCATTTGAGCAGCCACATAAAACACAAATACTCAATTAGAGCAGGTCTCTTCACAGCGAACCTGTAAAACATGCAGAGATGTAACAGAATATAGCACAGAAGTGAAATATGAATCACGGAGCGCTTATATAATCCCTATATGAACCACCCCCTTGAGTGCAAATCATTGTCATCCTGCTTTCTTGGTGTGAAATAGGTATTCACGTACGTCACGCATATGCACATGTAGGAGGAGGGCAATTTCTTACCTTATTTAGAGTATTGTGCTATATCCTATTGGAACCTTGTGAAATTAGCATCAGACTGGCATCAACTGAGCAATCATTGACTCACACTCATGTTGGTCCAAACCTCTATTACTTGGAACAAATGTCAGTGTTTTTTTATTTTTATTTTTTTTGTCTTTCTATCCATACACTAGCTATGTTTCCATCTAAAGTTGCAAATTTAACAGGAAATTAGAATAATACAGAAGAAATTGTTGAATGAAGTCGTTATTTTTGTTTTCTTTGAGCACAAAAGTATTCTTATGTAGCTTCAGTGGTTCACGGTTGAACAACTGATGTCAAATGGACTATTTTAACAGTGTCCTTACTACCTTTCTGGGACTTGAAGTTGCGTTGCTGTCTATGCAGGGTCAGAAAGCTCTCGGATTTCATCAAAAATATCTTAATTTGTGTTCTGAAGATGAACGAAGGTCTTGCGGGTTTGGAACAACATGAGGGTGAGAAATAAATGAAAGAATTTAGGGTCCCACTTTATATTAGGTGGCCTTAACTACTATGTACTTAAATTTAAATTAATCATTTGGTACAGTGCACTTATTGAGTACATACAAGTTTTTACATTGTAATAATTACATTATACCTATATGTAATTACATCTGTAATTAATTTTGTAATAACTTTTATATATATATATATTTTTTTTTTTTTACTTTTATTACTTTTAAATGTCATCTCTTCAGCAATAAAAAAAGGAAAACAAATGTTATATTATCCTGAGTATTTTTTGCTTATTATGGATGAATTGGATCATCGAAGGTCGGCAGCAAGCACATTGGTTAATAAAATGGGATTAAATGCATAAAGGATATTTGTATTATTTAACATATATTCTGAGTTGAATTTCACTGTTTTTATTCATTTTGAGGAATACTGAATCGTTTTTTGTGAGATGAATTAATGCATGTTCACATTTATTCTAGAACTAACATCTTACTCCCGATTTCTCTCAACATGGAGACAGGAGAGCTTTTAAATCAATAAATGGGGTAAAAGTAACTGGCGTTACTTATTTGAAAAAAATACCTCAGATATTTTCTTGTCAATGAAAAAGTAATGCATTACTTTACTAATTGCTTGGAAAAAGTAATAATACTACATAACTCACGTTACTTGTAATGCGTCACCCCAACACTGTCCAAATGTACCCAAAAGTCTAAACAAAAACTCAACACTTCACAAAACCTGGTGAGCACATTCTAAACAAGCATGCAAAGTTTATAAATGTTAAAAAGCATCATATTTCTTTATTTAGGCCACTACCAGGCTTGATAAATAATATGTTTCTTTTCAAATGTGCTTAAATGACTTAAAGCGCTTGAAGCCAGGTAATCGCTGCTTGCAACTATATAGTGCATGAAAACTTTCTTCAGTAAATGTTCAGACATTGTTTATGCATGTTTTCTTATCAGATAAAAAATCGGCCTCAATTAACCCTTTGCCGGGAGTTTGATTGACAGGCCATCTGACCAATGATAATGCGAATCTGCCATTTTGTCTGACAAACAAAATAGAGGGGATAGTAGATTAACACTGGTGGATTTAAACTTGAAAAATGGTGTGTATTGACGTCTTTCTGCGGTTGAAACGAGATACCTTCCGATGTTCATTTATGTTTATGTCGTGCTGTAACTCATAAAGAGGAAGAGATGATTGGTTCACATGCTGCTTGAACTGAGGCACTACAGCGATCTGTCACGACACATTAAAGAGCCATAAAACAGTATTTATTGTTTAAATTTATTTAAAAATGGCAGAGTTTTCAGTTTCCTAGCGTGTCCTGGCATGTTGTCAGTTTCCTCTTTGCTCCGCAATGTATTTTTCAGTGCATGAGAACTTGATGTGTGGCGTGAGAGTAATATGGCTTGTTGGACGTAGGTACAGTAACTTTGCAAATTTTTTAATGTGCATCTTGTTGCTTCCATCCAGCATATCCCTTACCAAAATGTAGTATACTTCAAGTTTATTTTATTAAGTATACTTAAGTAAAGTTCAAGTATACTTTATGTAGTAAGTGTACTAGTAGTATACTTGTAAGTGTACTATTTCAATACTCCTTGGGACTAAATTGACCCACTTTCTAGTATAGAAAAGTATACTTTTAAGTGTACTTCAGGTATAACAATAGTAAACTTTGAGTACACAACTAGTTTACATCTAAGTTTTTAGTTTGAACTGCAACTATACTAAAAAGTGAACCTATAGGTATACTGATAGTTTACTAATTAAATACTTGTAGCATTTAGAAGTTTAGAAGTTACTAGTTTAGAAGTTTCATACTGCAGGTATACTCGTAAGTTTTCTTTAAGTAAACTTTACATCATACTTTAAGTATACTACTATGTCCCTTTAAGTATACTACTATGTCCCTATTTGGGTATTATTTTTGTATATATTTTCTATATATTATGAGTCAACATTTTATTCCATAACCTTGTACAGTTTTGATGATTTTTTTTTTATGTCTGATGATCATGTTAGATTACATGTGGAAGCATCTGTTGTTTCGGTTTCGCTTGTGTTTTGGAAATTCTGTACAGAAGACGTGTAATAGCACCCCCTACCATATGTGACCCTGGACCACAAACCAGTCATATGGGTCAATTTTTCGAAATTGAGATGTATACATCTTCAGAAAGCTGAATATGTAAGCATTCCATTGATGTGGTTTGATAGGATAGAACAATATTTGGCCGAGATACAACTATTTCAGTATATGGAATCTGAGAGTGCAAAAAAATCAAAATATTGAGAAAATCGTCTTTAAAGTTGTCCAAATGAAGTTCTTAGCAATGCATATTACTAATCAAAAATTAAGTTTTGATATATTTACAGTAGAAATTTAACAAATGTCTTCATGGAACTTGAACTTTACTAAATTTCCTAATGATTTTTGGCATAAAAGAAAAATCAATAATTTTGACCCCTACAGTGTATTTTTGGCTATTGCTACAAAAATGCTCCAGCGACTTAAGATTGGTTTTGTGGTCCAGGGTCACATATAACAATGAAAACATGTATTCTCTGTGCTTAGTATAGTATTTAGACTTTTTCTAAGTATAAGTCAGGTATACTTAAATGTCATTTTAAGTATATCTCTGAGAAGTACATAAAGCACATTTCTGAGAAGTACTTAAAAAAGTAGACTGAAAGTATACTTTCCTATTTTTAGTTTAAAAGAAGTATACTACTAGCGCACTTGAATAAAATTCTTTTCCGTAAGGGATTTTATGCGATATCCCAAAATGTGCATAAAAAGATGTGGATGGAAACATAAATAATGAAAATTAATGGTGTCCGTGTTGTTGTATGGACAAAAACAGCTGTAAACATTCTTTTTATGTTCCACAGAAGAAAGGAAATCACAACCTTTCTTCTTTGGAACATAAAAGAAGACATTTTGAAGAAAGTTTCAGCTGTTACAATGACATGAGCGTGAGTTATCCCTTTTAATGAAGATACAACGTCAAAAAGCAGCAAGTAGTTCTTTTTCAGAAGTGCTGATTGCAGCAACCTAGTAAACACAGCTTTGTTTCCCAGTAGACTCATGAAAACCACGCTTCCTGCTGAATCCAGCCAATCATATCTGGTGATTTCATCTGGCTCCTGGCATTTTGTTTGCAATAAGCATCAGACAGTCTGTGAACTGTCCGCGGGCGGCTCGTAGGCGTCCCATCTGAGGGTGAGGCTAGGTAGAGCGTAATGTGACCTGTGAGTGAGTATCTGTCTCTCTGGAAGAGAATTCTCTGTGTAGGTTGGATGAGAGTCTGGTGTGTATCTAGAGGATGGATATTCACAGACGGGAAGATTAAGTGCTCTTCTGTATGCTAACAGCTAACTTCACCAAGCGGCGATCTACGCTAAGCGCTATGACTCATGCCAGGGCACACACAATTCAGGGTTTGGCTTTACACACATCCTTAGAGAGCCTAATTTGTGCTGTCAATGGCTTCATTGCGGTTTGAGATGTAATTTGGTGTGTGTGGAGATGTTGTCTCATTTTGCTAATGTTTAAAAAAACACAGTATTTTGAATATGAATGTTTGTATCAGTGTGCTTGTATAAACTGGTTTGGGAAAGAAACAGAAAAGAAACCGCAGATAAGTTGCTTTCTTTGGATAAAGTGAAGGTTACTTGTTGTCCACTCTGCAAATTCAATCTGTTTGTGAAACTGAAGCAGCGGGCTTTTTGTTGTGTTTTTATTGTCTTATTTCCAGCTTGTCTGTCAGATCAAAATCACTTTCTCTCTCACTCTCATTCGCCCTCCCCCGTCCTCTTTCTCCTTCCTGTTTGCTCATCCTTTGAAGTGATAGAGTGTGGGCTTGGGGGCCGAAGTGACTCCTGAGAGAAAGACAGAAATGGAGGATGAAAAAGAAAAGATGAAAGGATCTTTCGGTCTAGTAGAATAGGGGAGATGGATGGAGGGGGGTTTAGCGGTGGTCTTACATTTTTGTTCCTCGACAGTTAAGGATAAGCTAAGCCAAAGGGGGTCACGGAAAAACTGACATGCTCAGGCAAAATCTCAGTGTCAAACTGTAAGCTCCGCAGTCCCATCAATGTACAACTTCCTGCAGGAAACAGATACAAACTTTCTCTTTATCACACACTACCAACTTATCTACAGTTTTCAGTAACGCTACAATAGTTCAAAAATAGTGTAATTTTTCCAGTAGCAACTTTTTTTAACTTTAAATTTTAAATTGTACCAATATTTCACAGTATTACATTTGGTGAGCATAAGAGACTTCATTAAAAAACATTCAAAAACTCACTGATCCCAAACTTTTAAATGATAGTGTATTTATGTATATGTCATATTTAAAGGAGTAGTTCGCTTCCAGAACCTCCTCCAACTTCAAAATTGTCCTATATTGCTGTTTTACCTTTTTTTGTAAAGGGCGTTTGACCTTTTTTGCATGTTCACATTGTAAACACTGGGTCAGTATGTCTGCAGCAATGTAGGATGATTTTGAAGTTGGGGGGAAAAATTAGATTGGAGTTTTTCAATTGCTATGAACCGGAATATACAGAGTTCACGCAGAGCTAGACAAGATGAGCGTTTGAGGTTAAAAAGTATATGAATTGTACATTTTTTTTAGAAAATAACTGACCTTTTCGCTAGATAAGACCCTTCATCATTTAGAGGCCTTTGCAGCTGCATTTAAACTGCATTTTGGACATTCAAACTCAGGGGCACCATAGAACTCCATTATATGGAGAGAAATTCTGAAATGTTTTCCTCAAAAAGCATAATTTCTTTATGACTGAAGAACGAAAGACATGAACATATTGGATGACAAGGGGGTAAGTACATTATCTGTACATTTTTGTTCTGGAAGTGAACTACTCCTTTAATAAAAAATGGTTACATTTGATTTTCATAAGCCACTCTAGTAACTATAACTATAAGTAACTTTGCAACTATGTCAACTAACTCTCATTAGATTATATTTAGACTGTGGTTTTGGTTAGGGTTAAGAGAAAAAGTTGATGTGTACTTGGAAGGTTGTACTGGGAGACCATAAAAATAAAGTGTTATGAAATATTAGGAAGACAGTCTACTAAAACTAATGACTGCTTAATTGACATGTAATTGCAAATGTACTTATAATTAGCAGCATGTCTAAAGTGGACTGTCAAAATAAAGTGTTACTTAGAGTATAGTATAGTATAGTATAGTATAGTATAGTATAGTATAACAAGTGTTGGGGAGTAACTATTGTAGTTACATGTAACAGTGTGTACTAATTTAATTACAAAAAACATGTAACTGTAATCTGTTACTGAGAAAAACATCAAAAAGTAATCAAATGTAATCAGTTACATTAATAAAGTAATTGAAATAGTTACGCTACTTATTACATTTTAAACAGAGTAACTTGTAATCTGTGACATATGTCACGGGGGCGGAGCAAAGCGACAGACACAGTGGGCGTGACGTCAGGCCTCGGAGAGGCTTTTATTAAACAATAAAACAAAGTGTCCAAAAAAGGGGGAAAAAGTGTCCAAAACAAAAGGGGGATCTGGTGTCCTCGAAGTGACGGGGTTCCGTGAAGGAGGGGTAGTGTTCCAAAAGGGAAGGGTCCAGGTAAGGGGCGGAGTCCGGCGGCTACTTAGGTCCGGGGTGCGAGGGGCGGCGGCTTCTCTAGCGGCATTTCCTCCACCTAACGCTTCTGGGGGATAACACGGCCCGGCATCCTGGCCCGTCAGCCGTTACGGGTGCGGTCCTCATCCGGACCCGCGGGGTCCGGCAACTCGTCCTGCGGCGCTGGTTCCCTCTTCACCCCTTCCTGGACCCACGAGGACACCAGCGTGCATGCACGGGGAAGAGACCGGTCTCCTGAGGAGAGGCGCGCTCGGCATTTTAACAGCGGCGGTGATGAGGCTTCATTCACATCAGGTGTGCCTCATCACACGCCGCCAGACCTGGATGTTTCGGCGCCCCTCCTCCTCCCACACGCCCACTCCCGTCGGGAGCCTGGTGAAGGGCGGCGATTACCGACGGGGTGCAGCTGACAATAAGGGGGGGAGGCAGTCGACTCGTCACACATATTACATTTCCAAAGTAACCTTCGCTACACTAAGCATAGCATAATATAGCATAGCATGGTATAGTATAGTATAGCATATCGTAGTGTAGCATAGTATAGTATAGCAAGTGTTGAGGAGTAACTAGTTACATGTAACAGTGTTTCCTAATTTAATTACAAAGTGAATGTAATTGTTATCTGTTACAGTTACTGAGAAAAACATCAAAAAGTAATCAAATGTAATCAGTTAAATTACTTTAATAAATTGAAATAGTTACACTACTTATTACATTTTAAATAGGGTAACTTGTAATCTATATTAAATTTCCGAAGTAACCTTAGCTACACGAAGCATAGCATAATATAGTATAGCATAGTATACGATAGGAAATTAAGTGATTATTATAATCTTAATATATATAATAAAGGATTTTGACAATGGGTTTGATTGCCTTTATAGTCATCATTTGTAAATCACTTTGGAAAAACACGTCTGTTAAATGACTAAATGTAAATGAAGTAATCAAATGTAATCAGTTACATTACTTGGTAACACTTTATTTCACGGTTTCTTAACTAGTTGCTTATTAGTGTGCATATTACTAGAATATTAGCCATTTATTCGTACTAATTAAGCACATATTAATGCCTTATTCTACATGATCTTATTCTACATCCCTAATCTTACCCAATACCTAAACTTAACAACTACCTTACTAACTATTAATAAGCAGCAAATTAGGAATTGATTAAGGGAAAAGTCATAGTTATTAGTGAATAAGTGTTCCCTATTCTAAAGTGTTACCTATAACATTTCCAAAGTAACCTTCGCTACACTAAGTATAGCAAAGCATAGCACAGCATAGTATAGCACTGTATAGCATAGTATAGTTTAGCATAGTATTGGGGAGTAAATAGTTACATGTAACAGTGTTTACTAATTTAATTACAAAATAAATGTAATTGTAATCTGTTACAGTTACTGAGACAAAATGTGCAATTAAATTACAGTTACTTATGAAAATGTTACCGAATACGAAGGGGGTTACATTTGAATATAATATTTACTATTTCTTGTTATGATTTTAAATCTGTATTGAACCCTCAGAGTAATCTCAAGGTGCTAAAGTCTAATTTTGTGGTGGCTGTGTTTCAAAATTAAAATATTATCATTTTGATTCAAGAGATGAATTTTGAAAGTTGGTTTGATTGCTTGCTTTTTTTTTTGTTTGTTTTGTTTTTTGATGATTAAATGTAATCAGTTACATTAATAAGTAATTGTAATATTTACACTACTTAATACAATTTAAAAAGGATAACTTTTAATCTGTAACATATTACATTTCCAAAGTAACCTTCGCTACACTAAGCATAGCATAGCATAGGATAGGGTAGGATAGGATAGGATAGTATAGTATAACATAGCATAGCATAGTATAGCATAGTATAGTATAGTATAGTATAGTATAGTATAGTATAGTATAGCATATCATAGTATAGCATAGCATAGTATAGCAAGTGTTGGGGAGTAACTAGTTACATGTAACAGTGTTTGCTAATTTAATTACAAAATAAATGTAACTGTAATCTGAAAGTAATCAAATGTAATCAGTTACATTACTTTAATAAAGTAATTGAAATAGTTACACTACGTATTGCATTTTAAATAGAGTAACCTGTAATCTGTAACATATTACATTTCAAAAGTAACCTCCAGAACATTGAGTATAGTAAAGTATAGTATAGTGTAGTATAGCATAGCATAGTATAACGTGTTGAGTAACTAGTTACATGTAACTGTGCTTAGTAAAAAAGTAAAAAAAGGATAACTTTTAATCTGTAGCATATTACATTTCCAAAGTAACCTTCACAACCCTGAGTATAGCATAAAATAGCACAGCATAGCATAGTATAGTATGGTATAACATAGTGTTGTGTAGTGTGTATAGTATAATACAGTATAGTATAGTATTGCATTGCATAGTATAGCTATACGGTTTGCCAATAAAGGGATAGGCATCGTTGGAGTGCAACTGTCCTGCAGAGTTTAGCTCCAACCCTAATCCCAACCCTTTGGAGCTAAACTCTGCAGGACATAGGCACTCCAAGACCGACATTGCTTATTCCTGTGATAATAGCTTGTAATTAACCACTTAGGGTAGGTAAGGTAGGGAACTTGCGGTGGCTTGACTGTTTTTTTTCTTAAATTGCACATTCTTTCCAGATCTGTTTGCTTCCTCATCTGAACAGAAACTGATCTGGCCCAACAGGAAAGTGCAGATTACAGTGGTTGCCTTCTGGTGTTATTGTTTTGTTCTTTCAAATTTCTTTCTGTTTGTAATGTTTCTAAGAAACTAAAATCCCAGAATGCCTTGAAATGAGTTTCTGGTGAAAACATTTATCCAGGATGTCAGACAAGTTGAGAGAAATGTTGAAAATAAATACATATTTCAATAAGTATTGTTAAATCCAAACAATGTTATTTTACAGAAATTGGAGCATTACATTGTTAGCATACCAACATGCTAACATCAAACTCTATTTATATGTCTATTCAGCAGAGTCTAATGCTTTGCATAAGGAGTGTTATTTGTGTTGCTCTTTGCGCAAAGCATCACAAATCAGTCACTTATTCAATTTCATTTAAGATGTTGCCTGTGAAAGTTGTAGCCTTTGTAGGCAGTAGACAACAAGTTGGCTCACTTAGTAGGGACATAATGTGTATTTAGATAGAATAACGCGATTGGTCAGTTTGAGATGTCACTCAAACGAGGTCTTTAATAGACAATGGGGAGGAGCTAATGACAGTGTTCTGAAACATAAAGCCTGTGTTTGATAGATGAAAAGAGATTTGAGAGGATCTAAACTCTCAACTTGCTTTCATCCATTAATGCTGACAGATGTGCATTGTGAAGGTTTACTCAGAAACCAGACTTTTTGTAAGGTAGCTGACAGGTATATGTGTGTGTGTGTGTGTGTGTGTGTTTGGAAATGTGAACACAGGAAAGGAGAACACAGAGACAGTGAGAAAAAGGAGAAGTAAATAAGAAAACAGACAAAGCAGGTATCCAAAAATAAATGTCTCATCTAACACCCACACACAGGAACTTAGGGACTGCACCAAATAACCCACTAAACACGGGCCTGCTTTTTTCAGTTTTCTTTTCCTGTTGGCCTTGCTCCCCTATGAGACGAGAGATTCATCAATCATGGCGAGACAAAACAGTGTCCGTTTACTGTCGACAGCTGACACTGTGTATCAGACCTGTTGAATGGGAAGGTTGTTGACACTGTGCATCTGCTGGAAATTAAAAACAGAGACTGATGAGGGGATAAGACGAGTGTTGTTGTTTTCTCACGCACGCAGCCTGTCTGTGCCGCCCAGCGGACCTTCGTTCCCCATCGTCCCTGTCTCCATCTCCGTGCCACCTGCTGGGCTCGTCGGCACCTCTCCGCCGCCGGTGCCCGCAGCTCGTGCCACGCTGGCCACTACCATCTGGTGAATGTCAGCATGACTCCTGCCGCCCTGGCACTGGGTGGACGGCCAGGTGGTGCGTGTGCCACCCCTCCTCCAACATCCTCTCTTTGTGATTACGAGAATGCAGATATGGTTAAGGGCTTGTCATAAAAGTCACCTTAAACTTGTTTATACTTCTCTTGAGCATCTATAATGAAAGTAGGTTAAAGTCATCATGAAAATCAAAATTTACCCTTTTAACTTTCTTAATGCATCTCCAGCAAAATATTTGTCATTGTAAACTTCAAAATGTAATAACTTTCTCTACCTCTGAAACGGCTTTTCTTTTCAGGTTTTTTCTTTTGCTGTCCCTTTCACATTAAAGGGACAGGAACATACAGGGACTGTAACATGTTGAAGACTTTTTTGTTTTGTGCACAAAAATTATTCTCATAGCTTCATGAAATAACGGTTGAACCACTGATGTCACATTGATTATTTTAGTAACACATTCTCACTCCCAACTCGTCACATACTGACGCTTGGTCAAGGCCCTTTAGCGTCATTTTTCGACGTGCCGGGTCCTTCACTGCTTTAAGAAACCCTTGTGCACTGGTAATTTTATATATTAGGTAATAATATTGCCATTATTGCATATATGTTGGGGTGTGAATTTTCAATGTAAACGGTCACAACAGTTTTATTTACATTACATTATTTACACATTTACGAGCACGTAACTCAACCCCTGCCTCTAAACCTGCCATTTGTCAATAAAACACAAGATATAACAGGCAGATATAGCTACAGTCATAATTTGTTCAAAAAGAGTTAATATTCTAAGTCCTACAAGGCAAAACAGTTGATCTGTGAGATGAATAGACGTGATCGTGTCTCCGTCCACTGTAAAGCTCAGTCTGTTTGTGTGTGAATTCAAAAAATGCTGCCAGAAGAAACGTTACGTCAGCCTTGGTTGTAAAATACCACTGGCTCTTGTGTGTCTCGTGACCGATTGCGTCATGCTAATGTTCGGGAGTATCTGTTGAATGAGATGTAAGCGCATTAATGGAGCGGGATCTTTTTTAGCAATTCTACGTTATGTTTTACTCTTTTCTTCGCAAAAAGATATCGTATGGCTTCATAAGACTCTGAATGCAACACGACTTGTTTGTAATGCTTTTATACTGCTTGTTTATGGTCAGTTTCTGCAATAAATACCTGTGACTTTACTTATATTTGCCTGCTGTGTGTTTTATATTGTTCAGAAGTGGGTAAGTTTAGGGTAGGGGTGGGGTTAGGTGCTCCAATGAAAGTATACATTCATTTAAAATGATGTATATTTTTTACAAATGCATGCAAACCATTAAACTAAGACAAACAACTGAAATCAATGGAGGACCCCGCACGTCCAAAAATGAGGCTAAAGGGGTACCTTGAGCATCAAAAAGTGACGCCAAAGGGTCCTGACCAAGTGTCAATATGTGACGAGTTGGTAGTGAGAACGTGTTGGTTTTAACGATGTCCGTACTACCTTTCTGGGCCTTGAACATGTGAGTTTCGTTGCTGTCTATGGAGAGTCAGAAAGCTCTCGGATTTCATTAAAAATATCTTAATTTGTGTTCCGAAGATGAACAAAGGTCTAACGGGTTTGGAACGACATGAGAACGACACGACATAATTGGAACGACACGACACAATTTATGACAAAATTTTCATTTCTGGGTGAACAAACGCTTTAAGTAATGGCTTCAACACCACAATACAATCAGTTCCTGGGTCTTTCTTTAATTGTGGGTACATCTCATGTCCAGGAAGTATATTTTTAATATATTTTCATCAGTATAAAGCCTTGATGCTTAATTTTCTAGTACACAATTATATTTTTCCCAATCACACTACTATATGTAGATATTTCTTCTAGAAGCACATGGATGAAACACTAGAAGTGATGTTCTCTCTCTTTCCCCTAATATTGGTTAAACTAGAAAATCTGTCAAGAGTGGATTAATTGACCACCAACAGTTACAAGTATTACTGCTGCAAATTTTAACAAGACAATTTAACTAAAACTTATGTTTTGTTTATGAAAATATATTTCTAAACATACCATATGCTCAGTAGTTCTAGGCTTCCATGTTGAGTATAGGCCCAAAACACTAAGAATGTCAACTAAGTTACCTGTCAACTGTGTTACCCAGTAAAGGTAACATGGTGGACAATAGCAAACATAGATGGTATTTTATGCACATATTCCTACAGATCACCTTTATCTATATAGCTCTTTATACAATATAGATTGTTTCAAAGCCGCTATGTAAGGTCATGTTTGGGTTTTTGGGAAAAAGGAAAACTTTTTCTTCACATTGTCAAACTCTAAATGTACCCCTAATTATAGAATGACCCTCCTGGATAAAGTCCTGCTCTACATTTATCATGTTTCACATGAAAATATTTTACATTATACTAGAAAAATAGGTTGAAATCCAGCTAAAATGTGCTTAAGGTAGGGCAGGGGCATCCAAATATGTTCCTTAAAAGCCACTGTCCTCCAGAGTTTAGCTCCAACTCTAATAAACACACCTGAAGCAGCAAATCAAGGTCTTCAGACTCAGAAACTGTTTTGGAGCTGGTCGGATATAAACTCTGCTGGACAGTGGCCCTTTTGGAGCAGGACTGGACACCCCTGGGTTAGGGTTTATCATGGATGGATACTAGTAGGTTCAAGCTGGATTGTTAGTTGGAGATCATGGTGGTGGCTGGTAGACCACATTAGGCAAAACAAAATTTTTCAACCATGATCCAAAACCAGCTTTACTTGCTTATAATGTTAGGTTTACTAAATATTTGTTCCACAGAAGAAATAAAACATATACAGGTTTGAAACGACATGAATAAGTGATGACCAAATTTTAATTTTTTTAAAAAATGTGTTTTCCAGTGGAGTACAGTCTAGTTCCAGTGGAGAACATCAGATTTGTTGATGAAGCAATCTAATTTGGGTTATTTTTGCCATGAGCATACACTGGCTTGATTCCTCTTAGGTGCGTCTTCTTCCAGCTAGACCCCTGGTTATTTTCAGGCAACTTCCCCCAGCCTCTTGGCTTTGAAATGGCCACCTGTCATTTAGGTCAGGATACAGCAGGGGCCTGCAACCCAGCTGTCACTCTTACCCCTTTCCCAGTCTGTCTCTCTCTATTTACCTTCTCCTGTGAAGGTCTAACATCACCAGTACTTCCGAGAGGCCAGTCATCTGGAATGGCCCTGACACAACTGGAAAATTAGCAAGGTAGGCTGGATCTTCGACTGAATTGAAGAAGGCCCTTATGTGGAAACCCTCTTAGTCCATTTACTATAACTGGTGTCAGCAGGCAGGCAGGAAGCGCACCAGCGCCTAGCTTTCAAATCCTAACCTCCTCAAGAAGGACAGATAAAAGCTAACTCCTGAGGGCGGTGTTGAATGTCAGGCTTGTTGTGATACGATTGAAGAGGGAAGCGGTCATATTGAGAGAAAGAGAGAGAGGTTGGGAAAGGGGGAGGTAGGGGGGATGGAGAGAGTGCTGGCCATCTGTGCCGCTTTTGTCCTGCTGTGTTTCAGGTAGGGGCGAGAGGAGGACTGTATGTTCTGGGTTTGGCAGGTCAGGATGGAAGCCCCATGGGGACAGACAACTCGATTGTCAGTCTTGGGCGTCCAGACAAGGAGGTGTGGTGGAGAGAGCAGCGCTGCCAGATCACATATGGATGCAGAGACACTCACACTCAATCACATGACTTCCAAAATAACCAGTCGCTTGGTTTTTGGAAGCTTCCAGGCGACTGTACAACTTTGAAAAGGAAACAGAATTTTTACATTGTACAAATGTAAGTGGTGCTTGCCGATGTAATACTTGTTGCCACAATGTCAAGGTGTTGTGAGTGGTTGCCAGAGGCATTGCTTTGTTGGTCCTCACTGACCCATGTCAAACCTCAAGTCTCCTTGATATTTTAGTCTCTATATATGGCCCGGATTCCTTCAGCTGTGCAAGTCTATCAAAACTTTTCTTCTCATTTTTATTCATCAATTTGACAACTGTTGGTCCAATCACTTAAAACAGTAGCATACCTCTCTTCAACAAGCCATGCAATTTGAATTATCACACAGTTAAATACTTAGAGTTAAGAGTTCAGTGAGTGTTAAGCATTGGGTAACACCTTATATTAAGATTTTCTTTGTAAAGGGTTTATAAAGGTCAAGAACCATGAAAAATCAACGAGAAGCAGTTATAACTGCATGAATAAAATGGGTGATTTTAAAGCAAAACCTGCCAAATAGTGAGCTATTTTTAACTTTTTAAATGCTTAATAAATTTATTTATTCATTTATTCAGATTCCTGGTTTATTTAATGCAGCAAAAATAGACCATTATAGCAAGACTGAAGGGTGTTACATTTGTGGTTTTCTCATTTATATCTCATGACTCATGTCACTTTATTTACTATGTTGCTTAGCAGAAGCTGCTCTGTATCTTACCCATGATACTCTGCAAAAAAATGCCTATCCACAGCAATATATTCCTTACATTACATTTACATTTATATAAAACTTATAAATATAAATATATATAAATATATGAAAAGGTATAAAACTGATGAGATATTAATAATCAAAAATGTAATTCCAATATTAGTTACCTGTGAACCATTTATTAAATGAATTCTATGGGATGCGGTGCAGTCATAGCACTTATTACACAACATTTCACCACATAAATAATTATAAAAGATAAAATATATTGATTTAAGATGAATCTTACCTGTTAGTTCTCTTATAATCCATTACAGTGTACAAAACAATCATTGCAGCAGCTGCGTTTGTATGAAACAAGAGAGCAAGTCTACGATACCAGGATGACACAATTAAATAATTGTATACATAATATTGAATTGGGTTTTAATATTTTAAAAAGCTGTTCCCAGCAAGCGAACAGTGTCAACTGCAGTTACCTGGATGTTACTGGGAATAACATACCTTGGAATGTGGTGACTGACCATTTAGAATCGAATATTCCACAGAGCTGTGTAATAATGAGTTATAAATGTTACTAACCTGTAAAGTGAACACCTGTGGACCATTTATTAACGAGTCATAAACATTAATAACCTGTGAAAGTGAAACTTAATGTAAAGTGAACACCTGTACCCTGGTGTACCCAGGTTATTAACATTTATAACTCATTAATAAATGGTTCACAGATGTTCACTTTACATTAAGGTTCACTTTTACAGGTTACTAATGTTTGTAACTCATTAATGGTTCACAGGTTTTCACTTTATATTAAAGTGCACTTTTGCAGGTTATTAATGTTTATAACTCATAAATGGATATTTACAGGCTTTTTTTACAAAAAGGTTCACTTTCACAGGTTACTAACGTTTGTTACTCATTAATAAATGGTTCACAGGTGTTCACTTTACAATAAGGTGCATTTTTACAGGTTTCTAACATTTATAACTCATGAACGAATGTTTACCCTGGTGAAAAAACAGCAAATGCTGGTAGGTATGTTTTGATGCTGGGATGTTGGTTAAGTATGTTTTGATGCTGGTTTAAGCTGATCCTTAGCTGGTTTATCCTGGTCCTTTGCTGGTTTATGCTGGTTCTTAGCTGGTCATATTGCTGGTCAAGGACCAGCATAAACCAGCTAAGGATCAGCTTGTGAATATTCATTAATGAGTTATAAACATAATAACCTTTGAAAGTGCATTTTAATATAAAGTGAACACCTGCGAATAGGGTTGGGATTCGTTAGAATATTATCAATTCTGATTCTGCTTCTCGATTCCGATTCTTTTCAATTCTTTTCAATGTGAATAAAAGATGATATCAAGCATATTTATTCAGTTTTTGCTAAACATTCAGTTGCAGCTGAATACCATGAACAAAAATCAACAGGCTACATAAAAACAAGATTCACTTAAGAGCTGTTTGCAAAATAGAGCTGTGTGATTCTGGATGAATTGGGTTGTTGTTGTTGTTTTAAATGGAAGTTGTGGTTCTCTTATGATTCTGAAGTATGATTCTAAACTAAATCACAGGTAGGCCTAATTTATAAGTGATTCAGTGATTCACTCAAGATTTACTTGGTTCATTACTCGATGAATCTGGATGAAACTGTTACTAATGCATAAAAGTGCACTTTATTGTAAAGTAAAGACTTGTTAACCATTTATTAATGAGTTATAAACGTTATTAACCTGTAAAAAGTAAACCTTTTTGTAAAGTGAACACTTGTGAACCATTTATTAATGAGTTATAAACAATAGTAACCTGTGAAAGTGAACCATAATGTAAAGAAAATGACTGTGAACCATTTATTAATGAGTTATAAATGTTACTAACCTGTAAAAAGTGAACCTTGTTGTAAAGTGAACACTTGTGAACCATTTATTAATGAGTTATAAACAATAGTAACCTGTGAAAGTGAACCATAATGTAAAGAAAATGACTGTGAACCATTTATTAATGAGTTATAAATGTTACTAACCTGTAAAAAGTGAACCTTGTTGTAAAGTCAACACTTGTGAATTATTTATTAATGAGTTATAAACGTTAGTAACCTGTAAAAAGTGAACCTTGTTGTAAAGTGAACACTTGTGAACCATTTATTAATGAGTTACCCTTTTAAACCGACTGTGATGGCACCAACACATCAAAAAAATTCTAATTGCTCCTGACAGCAGACAACTTGTGTTTTTCTGCAATATATGGCTTATTATAGTAATTTCTTGTGCTCCGTCGGCAAATGACGGCAGATTTCCGGGAGAGCGGGAAGGAAGAATTTAAATGGAGAGATAGGGAGCACAGAGTTTTGGAGTGCATAAAATAACAAACGAAACGAACAAAAACATGGCGAAGGTGGAGTAAACATCACAAGAGGCAATTGGGATGATTTTTGGTGAGACTTGGGAGCAGGCTGAGTGAGACTTTTGTAGCATGTGCATCACTAAAATGAGTCCATGCGTGTTAATGTATTGGTATATGCATGTGTATTTATATATAAATGTGTGCTTGTATGAACAAAAAAATCCTTCTGAATAAAAACTGTGCAACCCAGTGTCACAAAAATACTTGTATATATGTAAAATAGTTACATTTTGAAGTAAGAAGTGTTGGATTATTTCAAATATGATTTTTTCTTTTTTTTTTTTTTTAATAAATAATAAATAAATAAATAAAATTTATTCCTGTTATTTTCTATTTTTTATTTTTATTTCTATTTTTCTATTTTTTTTTTTAAATATATTTTGGTCTAATTAAATTCTGTTTACAAACTCACCACACAACATTAATGGTCAATAACTGTACTTTTTGTTTTAAAGTCATTTGTTTTCTGAAAATAATAATAATAATAATAAAATGACACCTTGCACTTGAAAATAGCACATTCAGAATTTTACAGTCAAATAAACAAAATATGTGAAAATGAACTATTTTACCCCTAGGTCTTAAAGGGTTAACCTGTGAAAGTGCACCTTATTGGAAAGTGAACACTTGTGAACCATTCATTAATGAGTTTTAAATGTTAGGCTTATGAATGATTTATAATGGATTTGTAAATGAGTTGCTAGTCATTTACGACCACCTTTTTAAATTGTGTTTTTAAGTAATTTTATTATATGCATTGGGTCATACAAAAAAAATGCAGTCATACCTTTCTGTATGCAATATCTTATGGTACATTTTCACCATGTCATACAATTGATTTTAAATTGCTGTAATGTGGAGACCTTGTAGTTGTCGTCCATCACGGTTATTTTTTATGCTTTTTAACAAATTTATTTTGCATATCTGCTCTGATTAAACACTATTTTTGGTACCGACATCTCTTCCGTGTTTATACCATGATGAAATCCTCCTTGTGACTGCTTGGGTCCCTATCACACTCTGTGTTGGGTGGACTGGAACCAATGAAAAATCATTCAAACTCTGATACACATTGTGTGTAATATTTGTGAGATGTGTATTTAGCTAATGCTATATTATCCAAAGCTGCTTATGAGAAGAGCAGTTTGCACTGGTTACTAGCACCAGTTTGTAACCACTAAGCTACCAGCAACATCATCATCCAATCAGATATTAGGGATAGTGAAAGCAATAAAATCTGATTTTAAAATCTGGTCGATTAGATTGATGTTCTATGAGCATATGCTACTGTACTTGGCAAAATCCTGACAATATTCCTTCTTATCATTTTTACATAATTCCATTTTTTGTGGAAGGATAATAGTAAGCTATAATTTTTGTACTCATTGTTTTCATTTTATTGCATAGTGCATTGTGATGCTCTGAGTGTAGAAACACGTTTTGCACTGCAGAGGGAGGATCTGGTGTAATCAGATTATTATATTGCAGGTTGAAGCTCACTAATTTATGCATTTATGCAAAATCATGCATGCTTATTAGATTATGTCACCTCTTATATGGATGACTGGGAGCATTATGTTGTTCTAGAGGGGAGGGGTGTCTGTTTAATAGAGAGTTATATTATGTTTAATTTTATTTTATGAAATCCCGCTGTGTATGTGTGTCTGTACGTTTAGAGAAGTGTCCTTTCAGGACAGTATGCTCTTTTGTTCTTGTGCGTAAGCAGAGACTCCTAGTATAACACAAACACACCCTTAAAATGAACAGGAATTTAAACACTGTAACCTGTGTGCATGTGTGTGTGTGTGTGTGGAGACTGTATCATTGGTATGTTGTTCTACAGGAGAGACCAGCCTAATGTGCCTTGCTTTGAAACAGTCAAAGAGATGTTTTTTCCAAAAGACTGCTCTTACAGGAACTCTAAGAGCTGGACTACTCTGCATTCCTTTTGGCCTTCCATACTAGAACAATCACAGTACTGATTTATTCTCAGTGCACACATACCTGTTTTCATACCCTTGATTGGATTATGCAGTTGAGTTCTGGCTGGAACAGATTCATGTGCTTGTCTGGGAGCTGACTGATAAACATTGAAGTCACTGTGTATCTCGTCAATCATACTCACCTTACTGGATTGTTATATAGATATTTGACAAGATGTGCTGCATGGTAAACAATGCAACTAAAAGAGGAGCAAATCTGAGACTTTTTTTGTCTATTTGTCTATCCATGCGTCCATCCATCTATCTTTCTGTCCACCCAACTATCTATCTATCTGTCTGTCTGTCCATTTGTCTGTTCATCTGTCTGTCTATCCATCCATCCCTCTGTCCGTTTGTCCATTCATCCGTCCATACATCCATTTGTATTTCTATATATCTATCATCCATCTATCTATCCATTCATCCAAGTATCTGTCTATCTGTCCATCTGTCTGTCCATCTGTCCATCCATCAATCCATCCATCCATCTATTCGCCCATCTGTCCACCCAACTAACTATGTATGTATGTATGTATGTATGTATCTATGTATGTATGTATCTATCTATCTATCTATCTATCTATCTATCTATCCCTCCGTCCATCCATCTGTCCATCTATCCATCTATCTATGTATATATCCATCCGTCTGTCCATCCATCCATCCAGCAAATTATCTATCTATCTATCTATCTATCTATCTATCTATCTATCTATCTATCTATCCCTCCGTCCAATTTTCTGTCCATCTCTCCATCTATCCAACTGTCCATCCATCCATCTATCTATATATCCATCCGTCTGTCTGTCCACCCAACTATCTATCTATCTATCTATCTATCTATCTATCTATCTATCTATCCGTCTGTCCGTTTGTCTGTTACAGTTTTTCTCAGTCGCTTTGGTGCATTTCTCACAACACTATTTACATTTGCACAACAGTTAATGCATTTCTCAAAACAATTAGTACAAACTGCAAAACCTAGTTGATAACCTGCAAAAGCGTGTCACTTGCTCAAAATGGATAGCTCATTCCTCAAAAGCAAGTATTCATGTCAATGAAAGTGTCAGTGTCATCAAGATGAAAAGTCCTGACACCACTGTTTATGAACAAGATAGTCAAATGGCTTTGTCATGTTTTCATTATGACAGTTTACTCTGTAAATTTTTTTCAATGCAAAAAAGTCAGATTTTGGTGACAATGTAAATAGTGTTGTGAGAAATGCACCAAAGTGACTGAGAAAAACTGTAATCTGTTCATCCAACTATCTATCCATCCATCCACCCATCCATCTGTCCATCCATCCATCTGATCGTTCATCTGTTAATCCAACTATCTATATATCTGTCTATCCATCTGTCTATCTGTCTATCTATCTATCTATCTATCTATCTATATATCCATCCGTCTGTCTGTCCACCCAACTATCTATCTATCCATCTGTCCGTTTGTCTGTTAATCAGTTCATCCAACTATCTATCCATCCATCCATCCATCCATCCATCTGATCGTTCATCTGTTCATACAACTATCTATATATCTGTCCATCCATTCATCCACATCTATCTATCTATCTATCTATCTATCTATCTATCTATCTATCTATCTATCTATTTATCTATCCCTCCGTCCAATTTTCTGTCCATCTCTCCATCTATCCAACTGTCCATCCATCCATCTATCTATATATCCATCCGTCTGTCTGTCCACCCAACTATCTATCTATCTATCTATCTATCTATCTATCTATCTATCTATCTATCCGTCTGTCCGTTTGTCTGTTAATCTGTTCATCCAACTATCTATCCATCCATCCACCCATCCATCTGTCCATCCATCCATCTGATCGTTCATCTGTTAATCCAACTATCTATATATCTGTCTATCCATCTGTCTATCTATCTATCTATCTATCTATCTATATATCCATCCGTCTGTCTGTCCACCCAACTATCTATCTATCCATCTGTCCGTTTGTCTGTTAATCAGTTCATCCAACTATCTATCCATCCATCCATCCATCCATCCGTCTGACCGTTCATCTGTTCATACAACTATCTATATATCTGTCCATCCATTCATCCATATCTATCTATCTATCTATCTATCTATCTATCTATCTATCTATCTATCTATCGGTCTGTCCGTTTGTCTTTTAATCTGTTCATCCAAATATCTATCTATCCATCCATCCATCCATCTGTCTGACCATTCATCTGTTCATCCAACTATCTATCCATCCATCTATCCATCCATCTGTCTGACCATTCATCTGTTCATCCAACTATCTATCCATCCATCTATCCATCCATCTGTCTGACCATTCATCTGTTCATCCAACTATCTATCCATCCATCCATCCATCTGTCTATATATCCATCCGTCTGTCCACCCAACTATCTATCGGTCCGTCTGTCCGTTTGTCCATTCATCAGTTCATCCACTTGTCTGTCTGTCTGTCTGTCTATCTATCTATCTATCTATCTATCTATCTATCTATCTATCTGTCTATCTATCTGTCTATCCGTCTGTCTGTTTGTCTGTTAATCTGCTCATCTAACTATCTATCTATCTATCCATCCATCCATCCATCCATCCATCCATCTGTCCATCCAACCGTCTGTCTGATCGTTCATCTGTTAATCCAACTATCTATATATCTGTCCATCCATCTGTCTATCTATCTATCTATCTATCTATCCCTCCTTCCCTCCCTCCATCCGTCCATCTGTCCATCCATTTAGCGGTTTAAAAACATAATTAAAACATATTTTACCTCAGTTCACGTCTACATTATTTGAGTAAGCTCTATTATATCTGTAATACAGTTTTTCTCAGTCGCTTTGGTGCATTTCTCACAACACTATTTACATTTGCACAACAGTTAATGCATTTCTCAAAACAATTAGTACAAACTGCAAAACCTAGTTGATAACCTGCAAAAGCGTGTCACTTGCTCAAAATGGATAGCTCATTCCTCAAAAGCAAGTATTCATGTCAATGAAAGTGTCAGTGTCATCAAGATGAAAAGTCCTGACACCATTGTTTATGAACAAGATAGTCAAATGGCTTTGTCATGTTTTCATTATGACAGTTTACTCTGTAAATTTTTTCCTATGCAAAAAAGTCAGATTTTGGTGACACTTCCTGAAAATGCTCAAGACAGCACTATATACTATTTGCACAGCCATTTGAAAACTACAGTAAAGTTAGACATTACTGTATTTAGTGAGGTATCTGAGTACAAGACACTGAATATGTATGTTTCACATTTTTACTGCATATGCTCTTTGCAATTCTAATTTATTCAAAGCATTGTGCAAACGAATAAATACACCCTTATTTACAACAAACATAAACTCCCTTTGGGTAGAGCTGTGCACAACTGTAAACAATATTTCAGTACATATTGGAACTGAACCTACAACATACATAGGTCTGTAAATCATTCATGCACATTTGCAGAAATTGTTCAATTTAGAAGACATTTTCAGGAAAAAAAAGATTTAAATTTTTTTATAAAATTTGCTTGACAGATTTTGACAACTAGTTCAACATTTTTGTATGTAATGACTCAAGCAATGAAATGAGGACTATTAGTTTTATATGGAATGACTATTCAGCATTCACAAGTTTAGTTAATTTTGACTGACATGACATAAGCAAATGATAATGTTATAAAACAGCAGAGAGTTGTATGAAAGCAATTGATGCATGTCCAAAAGCATTTGCAATTTGTTGGAAGGAATGAGAAACTGCTACTATGATGTGCACAAATGACTAAATGTTGTGGAGGTTGAAGTAAATGTTGTGCAAATGTAAATAGTGTTGTGAGAAATGCACCAAAGCGACTGAGAAAAACTGTAATGTACTGATAATATTTGATTAAAAAAACTAGGTGAAAAAACTAAATGATCTGTGCTCTTGCTTTAAATATACATATCCGGATAATTTCCAGAGCATAGGCACAGATAAACTTAGCCGTAAGGCTTATTAAGTCGAAAGGTAACACTGTAAGACAGAGCTGTTTCACCAGGTGAAACACTGTAACACTGTATCAGTTGTTGCAGAGCAGCAGCCCTCCAATTAGAGCACGCGCATATCATGACGTGAACGCGCCCGTGGTCCAAATACTTGAGACAGTTGGAAAGCAGATAGAGAGACAGCCGGAGAAAGAAACACTTGACTGGAGGTATATCGGTCCAGCGGGGGAGTACGGCCAACGCGACCACGGTAATTCATCTCGTTCGGGACTCTTTAAGATCCTGCGGTGCCGAAAGGGACGCACAAATGGGTTTAAAGGGAATCGCGTTGTTGCGATGACTGTTTCATGTGCTCATGTAGGACATCATCTGTGTCTATCCGCAATTGTGCTGCTGTTATTAGGTAATGTACAGTATGTGCGGATTCCGAGCACATCTATCAGCCACAGCGATTCATAGTTTTTACCTGCAAATGCCGTCGTAGCTTTCTTTGATGCTTTCAGGCAATGCAGTGCAGTCGGACGATGGGTTTTGTATCGGCTTTCAAATGGATGAATTACATGCACGCGCATGCATTTAACTTCACCTCGCGCTTTCAGATGCTGCATTTGGGTATATTGAGGTTGTGCTGGTGCATCTGCTGTAGTTGAATAATTTATTAGGCTGTATCTGGGGCTGAAGGAGAAAAACAAACACGGAGCTCTTACGTGAGACTATTTTAATTGAGGCGAAGGAATCGAAGGAACGCTTAGCCAACACAAACTTTGGTTGTGTTCATTTGTGTAATTTTGTTGGGCAACACCAGTGCCAATGTCAAGTGTGTGAAGTGATGGTTTGTTTGCATTAACATCTGCTATTGTCCCACCTGTGATCCTTGGGGCAAATTTTACCTATATTGAGGAATTATTAAAATTTGCTTATGTTTAAAAACGCTTATATGTTTCTACGTTATCTTAAATTGTATGTTAATGTTTTTAAAAACAAAATTTAATGGAGTAACACAATTTGAGTACTTTGGAACACGATATATATTTCAGTTTATGTGTATTTCAGAAATAAATCTCTGTTGTGACAGGAGTAATCAATATGGATATTACATCCAGTCCATTTCTTACAACTCAAAAGTGGGAGTAAAAGTGTTTAGAAAAATTATGTAGTGGTTTTATGTAATATTTTAAATATACGCCAGGGATCCTATTTGTATCCTCATAAAAGAACAGTATGTGGTTCATTTTATTTTATTATCACTAATTTATTTTTACCAATAACTATTTGTGAAAAATGAAAAGCATTTCAGATATATTTATATTTACAGTGTTCATTTGAAAAAAAAAAAAAAGAAGATATATAATATATAAAATAGAATTTGTTCGTGCAACCTAATAGCAAATCAATATGCACTAAAACGACCCCGTAAATATTTCACATAAAACAGGCACTGAGGTGATAACCACGGAAGATCGATGTTGGGAAACTTGGGTAGGACAGTCCTCTGTCCTCCGCGTGAATAATGAATTGAGCTCGTGCACGCCTCTGCGCGTTCCTCATTCATCTCAGTGCGCGTGAGTGAGAGGCAGCAGGCGGAGTGCGAGTCCTGCTGACACCACAATATTGGTCTGAACCTCGACTCGTACACATTGAGGATACATTTGGATTATCAAACATTTCTCCCTTCACCAGTAAGTAGCGCTTTTGAGTCTTTCCGAGCTTGTGTTTGTGTGGCTTTTTCCTCTGCGAGCCCGGGAGATTCGCGCACCAACGCGCTTGAGACTCTCGTTTGGCTCAATGGTTGCGACAAGTTTCATTTAAAAAGTTACTTTCTCTTTCTCCGGCGCTAAAAAAAGAGCTTCGCACCATCTCATTTACACTTGTTTTTGCAGTCACATGTTGCATGGTGTTTTATGAACTGCGCGTTCACCCCCGGCTGTTCTTGTTTTGAATTGTTTGAGACTCACGTTTTTGTTTTATTTGACTTACTTTACGCGTCAGTGGCGAATGTATGTGTTTATAATAGTTAGTGCTGTGGGTTTGTTTCGTTATCTTTTTCTAACAGACAGTGATATGTAGAGTCGGTTATTCGGGGTTGATGATCATCTTGCAGCAGGTGTCTTGTAGAGGGACTTCCGCAGTTTCACACCCCATCTACACTCCACTGGCGATGAGAACGAGTCGTTTATGCGAGTCGGATCTTTTCAGTGAATCGATTGAATCGTTTCACATAAACGTTCCACCCGCGTATCGGAGTAAATTGGTCCAAACGGTTCTGGAGTCAGACTCATTTGAACTCATAAGGTGTTTTTTTTTTTTTGTTTTTTTTTTTTTTAATTCAAGAAAAAAGATTGAACATTACAAAAATATTAACAAGTAAATCCAGATACACAAAGTATTAAAGCAATCTTATACAGTAAAACAGAGTTCTAAAGGGAGAGAAACAAATGGATTAAAAAAAAAGTAAATAAAAGATAAAATAAAATAACTAAAAAAAAAAAAAAAAAAAAAAAAAGATAATAATTGACTCGCGTGAGCGAGGAATTTATTGATAGAATAAATAGTTATTTTAATAGCCGAACAACACAATTATTACGCTTGTGGGACTTGGTGGAAACTATTGGTTAAGTGACGCTTCAAAAAAATACTATTATTGTTGTTTTCTTAAAACGTTTACTGTGGTAACCAGAGCATTTCCACGACAGTAAAATCCTTTTTTATTTTAATGTCTGGAAAGACATGGACGTGAAAAAACACGTAATGAGAGTTTTCAAATGTGTTGATACAAATATAAAGATAATATGTGACCCTGGACCACAAAACCAGTCATAAGGGTCGATTTGAAATTGAGCTGAATAAAAAAAGCTTTTCATTAATGTGTGGTTTGTTAGGATAGGACAATATCTGGCTGAGATAAAACTAGTTGAAAATCTGGAATCTGAGGGTGCAAAATAATCAAAATATTGAGAAAACCGTCTTTAAATTTGTCCAAATGAAGTTCATAGCAATACATATTACTAATCAAAAACTAAGTTTTGATATTTTTACAGTAGGAAATTTACAAAATATCTTCACGGAACATGATGTTTAATATCCTAATGATTTTTGGCATAAAATAAACATTTGACCCATGCAATGCATTTTTGGCCATTGCTACAAATATGCCCGTGCTACTTACAACCACTTTTTCGTGCTCCAGAGTCATATATATATATATATATATATATATATATATATATATATAATAAATAAATATATATATATATATATATATATATACACACATATACATATATACATAAAATGCATTTATTATATATATATATTTGTAGTTATTTACAGCTTCAAAACATTAGCGACAAAATACCTGTCAAATTCTGAACCACTGGGAAATTTATGGAAAATTCATGGCAAACTGTTTGGAAACCTAAATCCTTAACCTGCCAAAATACTATAGTTGCTACTGTAAAACTATGATAATTAAAAAGTTATTCACTGCTTTGTTGGCTGATGCCAAGTTATGAAGCTATATTACAATTCATAACTGGAGTAAAAATTTTTTTTTTTTTTTTTTTTTTTTTGCGGAAGCACATTTTGTAAATCATTTGCATAAATCATTTTTTGCTTCCTTCTAAAGTTAACTTGTTCCACAGGTGTGATGAAGTGAGGTGATGTTTGACTTCCATAATCATGTTGGTGTGTTATGTGCCATCCTGAATATCCACTTTCCTTTCACTGGAACAAAGAGCATAACTGTGATGCATGTTTCCTCATGCGATCAGCTCATGCGTTGCTTCCGTCTCTCACAAACACACACGCTGTTCTCTGTCAGCGACACACACGCCGCTGCGAGCCTAGCATCTGAAATGCTTTGGAAATTGCTTGGCACATTGGCTGAAAATAGCTTGTGGCTATCACATATTGCCTCAGGTTGAAATGCGAAGATTGCACTTGTTTGTAAGGACCGAAGTCCCTTGAGAGAGAGAGACAAGTTGAAACTTATTTATTTTTCATTTCAGTGCGGGTCCGAGCTGTTTGTGCCAAAACAAAAGTATGAAAACAGATATAAACCGTGATGCGTGTTGACTGTTCGATGTTGGTTATAGAGTCTAAAGATTTCTATTGTACGGTGTGACTTACAAGATCGATGTCGTGCAGCCTTCCTTTGCCTTTCCCCTCAAGAAGAGTCAGCAAAACTGAGCTTTGATCGGTATATTCAGCTCAGAGAAGAGCTGACAGATGCTCTGGAGGTCAAAGGGTGGATGTGTCTTGTCTCTGGTCACTCTTTGTCTTTGTTTCACCCAGGCTTCGCCTCTGCGTTATGTCCCGTAGAGCTCCCAGAAGGCCTGAATTTGACTCTCACGGTCTGTTGCAGGGGTTTAGTGCTTGAATAATCATTAAAGAGTTTTGTGTGCAGCGTGTCCTGAGGGCAGAGGGAGTCGACGGTGGCAGATGTAGCTGACTTTTCAGCATCGTTAGGTCATGCTGTGTGTCTGCGGGGATTTAGAGAGACAAAATAAACATGATTATGAATTTGCCGTCTTTCTTTGATGATTAACTTTCCTCCTTGTTCAGTCTTGGGTTAATCTTAAAATCAACATCAAATCAAAACTGACCTTGTTTAATTTCTTAATGCATGTTCCTGATCTCATTGTGCACACAATTCAGTGATGCATGTTAATGCAAATAAAAAGAAAATTGTTTGTCTTTGTAATCTCCCATAGCTCGCTCTGCATCGTCTTTTCTTTTTGGCTGATATCACAGACTTAAGCTGGATTCAAACTCATTTTCTCAGCTTTAATAATAAATCTAATTTGATATGGGTAAATTAATTTCCTTTCTAGTGTTCACTTCACTTTGAAAGCAAGTTTTAGTAAGCATTTCGTGATGTTTTGACTTTGTTTGGGAGTATTTTAGTGCAGTTTTTTTTTTTTCATAAAGATGTCTCTTATGCTCAGCAAGGTGGCTATTATTTAAGCAAAAATACAGTAAAATTGTGAAATATTATTATAGTTTAAAACATGTGTTTTCCGTATGAATGTATTCTAAAAAGTAATATATTTCTGTGATGCAAAGTAAATTTTAAGCATAATTACTCCAGTCTTAAGTGTCACATGATCTTTCAGAAATTATTCTAATATGCTGATTTGCTGCTCAAGTAACATTTATTATTATCAATGTTGAAAACAGTTGTTCTGCTTCATGTTTTTTTTTTTTTTTTTTACTTGAAACAGAATTTTTTGCAACGTTATACTGTCACTTCTGTTAAAAAAATAAAATAAAAAATAAATAAATAAATATATATATATATATATATATATATATATATATATATATATATATATATATAAGCAATAGTATGGAAGCCTGTTTCACCACTGAATAAAAAATAAAAAGGTAATTGTGTCTTTAATCTCGCTATTCTGACTTGTTTTCTTCATTTGTGAGAAAAAAAGTAAAAACTAAGACAGCTCACAATAGTGTGAGTTTGTAATGCAATTCTGAAAAGTCAGAATTGTGAGGTTTTATTTCACAATTCTGAATATTTCTTGCAACTGTGAGTTTATATCACACAATTCTGAGAAAAAAATGAAATTGCAAATTTTTATCCTGCAATTCTGACTTTATTTCTCGCAATTGAGAATTTATTGCGTGATATTCTTTTTTCAGAAAGTGATATTTTTCAGAAAGTTATGAAAAAAAAGTTTTTATCTCACAATTCTGACTTTATTTTTCGCAATTGTACATTTATATCTCACAATTCTGACTATCTCTTGCAATTGTAAGTTTATAACATGCAATTCTGAGAAAAAAGTCTGAATTGTGAGTTTATATCTTAAAAGAGAAAAAAAGTCATAAATGTGATAGTCAATTAATTTTTTTTTTTTTTAGTTCAGTAGCGTACATGGGCTTCCATACAATAAAGGGGTTAAAAAGTGTGTATGTATTTTTTGCCAGCTAGAAATAGTTGTGTATTGTCTATAAAAATAAGAGTAACCCGCCAAAACACTGCCGTTATGCCCGCAAAACCATAATAAATTAATGTGTTCTTTTTAGCTGTGTAAAGAGTTGTCAAAGTCTAAAATAATCAATTTGTTGTTTGTAATTTATAGATCCATTAATTCCCAGTATTAGACATGATTTAATACATTTATTAAACATGGTTTTTATTTAATAAAATTTAATAAAATTATTATTATTATAATAATAGTGAACATCATTATTTTATATCTATTTTTATATTAATATTTTTTCAACCCGTTATTGCCTGTATATCGCACACAATGCACATAGGGCCTAATATAGACTTGCAGGATATTGACAGAATGAGGTGGTATCCACCTGATGAAGTGTTTCTTCATCTTTCTCTCTTGTTCTCTCACTCTTGCACCTTTTTTCTCTCCATCGCTCTCTAACCGATCAGAGCTATTCTTGGCCTGCTCTGAGCTGATGGGAAAAGCTGACATTGCTAACAGAGGGGGAATTTGAGCTCGACTCAAGCCAAAGCCCACTTCCTCCTCCTGAGCCCGCGCACCAGACACCATCCACCCCTCTGCCGTCTGCCACCACCACCATCAGGACATCTGATTTACTGTCTGCTGTTTGCATGACAAAGAAAGCCCTTTTGCTGAAAGTGTTTGAGTAAGGGAGAACCAAACACAAAGGAAGAAGCTCTCCTGTTTTCCAAAAGGAGAAGTATTTTAAACAAGGTTCCCCACGCTTGAGGTCTTCTGTGAGCAGCATTATCAATTGTACATTGTTTATCACAGGTTTGGCAATAACTGAACAACTAGTTACGGGCATTGCGTCCCACCGTGCCAACTGAATTTGGCATGTGACTTGGTTGCATCTTGGCTGCTGAATTTAACTCCGTCTGACTAATGAGGAGAGGTGAACAGTTCCATAAAAGAACTGGCATGTAGCACAAATTTAGAATCTAGCAAACTACAAAGAAAGCTGCAGATTTATTATTTGATTTATTTACTGGATTTGTGCCGTTTATTGGACAGCATAGTGGAGAACTGACAGAGAACTACTGAGAGAGAAAAAAGGGGGGCGGCTAAAAAAAAAAAGGTGACCCAGACTGTACTTGAACCCAATTCCCCATGAGCACAACAGACCTTTTTATGTCTTTGCAACAGAATTGATCTAAACTTCATACTAAACAATTGTAAACAATATTATTTTGATATATTTTCATATAGAAAATGCTTTTGATATTTAATAATTGAATACTTTTATAATATTTTAATGTTTTTTTGTAATTAATTTAAAAGACTGATCAATTTAAATACAATTAATTTAAAAAAGACTGATAGCTTATTATTCATAATTATTCAAAAAATGCATATATATATATATATATATATATATATATGAATTTATATATAGAATTTATTAATTTATTTTTAAATAAAATATATAATTTTTTTTTTTTTTTTTTTTTTTTTTTTTTAAATAAGACTTCCCAGACTTTTTGACCAAAGACATTATACATGACCTTTCCTCGTGCTTGATGAAGTAATAAAGAGTATTCATTCAGTCATGAATCATACTAAATGTAGGGCCCTTGATTTTTATTTTATTTTATTTTTTATTTATTTATTTATTTTTTCCAAATTGTTCTGGATTCCGTTTTATTTTTTCTATACTCCGTTTTAATGGTTCCATTAAATTTTAATAATCAAAAAGCATGTCTAATGAATTGAAATCACACAACTTGCACAATTTAACAGCAATTTATTAAAAGTTTAATAAAAAATACCTTTTTAAGCTCTGTGAAATTATTATTTTTTTCTTTAGTTTTATTTTATTTATTTATTTACCAAATTATGTGTTTCCATTCATTTTCTGGATTGCATTTTAATGGTTTAATTTTTAAATATTTAGTTTTATTTAAAAAAAAAATATTATTTTATTTCTCATTTTCTCAAGTTTTTTTTGTTTTGTTTTCTGTTAAATAAATTCTGGTAATTTTTTTATTTATTTATTTTTTTCTGCTAAATATTCCTTAAAAATAATGTTTTAATAATAATTTTAGTAGTAGTAGTAGTATTACTTTAAGTAAAATATTTCTGTCACAGTTTCTTCAAGTTACGGGATGATGTAAAGACCTTTGAGTTTCTGT
The DNA here is from genome assembly GCF_022985175.1 of Labeo rohita. NCBI lineage: Eukaryota > Metazoa > Chordata > Actinopteri > Cypriniformes > Cyprinidae > Labeo > Labeo rohita. Next base: position 18,235,133 of record NC_066878.1, read on the forward strand.
TTGTAAATGATATAACAGTAGTTTTGGTTTTTCTCACAAGAAATGGTAAAATACTCATTAAGTGACTCTAGAGATTGTGTTTATGTGTTCATTTACTCATACAGTATGTTGCGGTGGCAGAGGCTAAAAACATGGCGAGCGCAAATTAAATTTAAATTTAAGTTTACTGACCTACTTTTGATTTATTCATCCAAAATTTGGCAAATTCCATGACATTCCATGTTATACAGTAAATTTTGTTTTTATGACTGGATTCTGTGATTCCATATGTTTTCGTAGGTCTCTATAATTACCAGGTTACTCGATTAATTATCAGAATAATCGACAGATTACTCGATTACCAAATTAATCGGTAGTGACAGTTCTACATTACATTTAGACTACAAACTCGCACAAACTTGTAAAATAACTTTAGATATAGCAGCAGTGCTAATAAAGGTGCCTAAAACACTGGTCCATGCTAAATTTGCTAGGTAACTGTTAATTGTCCAGTCTGTTAAGCTGCGGAAGACTTCAGGACAACATTTGTTAACCCTTGTTTGAAAAATGTTTGTCCGTTGTGGGATCAAAGGGAGCAAGTGGAGAGCAGGATACAAATGTGCACTTGGTGAAAAGTGCATAATAAAAGAAGGGCACAATAGGACTGGAGCTCCTGAGGGGGTGTGCGATGGAAAAGTGCCCTGCGCTGTGTCAACAGGCAGTTTGTGTATACGTGCGTGCGTGTGTAGGGACGACGGGAGCAGCGGAAATGGATCCAGGGATGAGCAGAAACCAGATCTAATGCAGGCACGGGGAAGGAATGGCCTTGTAAGGCATATAATAGTCAGAGAGAGAGAGAGACACAGTGGGTCGTCATTCTCTGACAGACACACACACACATGCATTCAATGAAACAGCAGCATTTCTAAACACTATGAACTAAACAAATCATTATCTGCACCACCCAGGCTATAAAATAATAAATTTTGCGTTATAAAGCCATAAAGGTATTCAAAACCAAAGATGATTAGTGCTTAAAGGAAGCCATGTGCTGTTGCTGTTGATTTATTGAATTTGGCAAATATAGTAATTAAAGGTTGACCTGGGAACAGTTCCTCTTATAATTTGATTGTGCCTACTCCTTAAAATCTTTTATGGAAAATATTGTCTCACATTAAAACTTTCTTATATGGTCCGAAATGTCTTTTATGATCTTGTTAATATTTGGATCTTGAGGGCGTACTGTGCAGATCATAAATGGATTTAGAGCAAAAGCCTGTGAATAAAAAAATAAATGTATTTGGGAGCTATTTTTAAGAGATTTTAACAAGATTTTGCATGCTCATTGTGCTTGCTCATTTAAAACTGCTTTCTGGTTTTATGACACATCAGTTGCAAAGTTTCATCGCTGTACAAGAAAGCTGTGCAATATATCATTCATGCCCATAGCAGGATGGATTGCCGAAAAGCAACTTGGGGTTAGACAATTGTTTAAATTACAGTAGTAATCAGTGGTCGAAATTGTAAAAAAAATTTCAGGGGGATGTTGTGATCAGTTATTTTTATTTATTTATTTTTTTGGTAGGTCCTGTAGGTAATTTTACATTTGTCTTATTTAAAAAAAGATTTTTATTTAATGAAATATTTGATTTATTAAATGAACTATGATTTGTGATGTTTTCCCTCTGGGGCCTGAAATGTAGGGATTTGGGATAATGTTGATAATTAAATGATATTTGCTGAATGTATTTTTGTGCTGGCACCTTGTCTGGTTTAGGCCTGTCATAGATGAATCAATATGACAATAAAACCACCAGTAGGTGGCAGCAAGTCCCTGTTTTAATAAACAATTTATTGAATCATTCAAATCAAACGATTCGTTCAAAACATCTGATTCAACTAGAAATGAAAAAGTGACTGAATGCACCGTTGAATCACTGGCTCACTTGATTTGTTCAGAAACAGATTCATTCAGGTGCTCTGCACCATTGTATTTAATTAATATATGCGATTAAAAAATACTCATACATAGGTATTGTTTCTTTCATTGCATGAGTTGAATTATAAGGCCATTCTAACTGCATTCTAATAAGGTTCATCATACAGTGAATGCTTTTAGACTCTCAAGACGTGTTTTTCTTCATCGACAGTCGATAATGTCAGCCTTCCTATTGTGTCTCAGCCCCTTACAGTCACACATACATCACACAATGTCATAGGAATTTATTTAAATTCTAATCAAAGAAATATCATATCATCTTATATCTTTTGTCATATTTTTAAAGAACTTAAAAAGTCATTTTGAGCCATTTTGTGCGAAAAATTATGAAAACTTGCCTCGCCTTGTGTGCAGCTTATTACACTATTAAGGTCTGATTGGCCAATCGCCGTTATTTAGTTTGTAAATTATCATACGTAGTGAATTTTAACATTTGCATTAAGTTTTACATAATATACAAAATTAATAATTTATAGAGGATGGTAGGGGGCATGGTGTTTTTTTGTAATTTTTTTTCAACCAGGGGGTGCCATCCCCTTGCATCCCCCCTCAATTCAAGCCCTGGTAGTAATAGTGAGGTACTGTATATGAATTTTAAAGTGAAGTGATGAATAAGGCAGAACTTGAATTCAAGGACAATATCTGTCTCTGCAAGACTATCACAAATACACACAAATTCCTCCGTGGATTTAGTCTAAACTTATTCAGCAAAAGCATAGTATTTCAGGATGCACATTTATTTCTATCAGTAAGACAAACTAACTGCTTCCCTCGAAACACCTGTTTTTTTTTTTTTGGCCTGATAAGATTTTGCAGATTGTAAGATTTGTATGGCGTGACGGTATCTCTTCCAAAACCCGTCCTCCCTAATGTCTTGTGTTAAAAACAGCTAGATGGAGCACAACAGATTCAAAAAGCCACAATATACATAGGGCCCTGTGAAAGTTTTATTTTTTTTTTTCCAAATTCAGTTTTTTTTTTTTTTTTTCCATTTAAATAAATTGTGGTAAATAATATTTCTGGTAAACATTCTTCAAAAACTAATGTATTAATAACTATCATTATCATTAATATATAATAATATATAATAAGTAATATATAAAATACCTAATATATTTGTCACAATTTCTTCAAGTTAAACCAAACATTTATTTTGACGGACTGCTGTGAAGACCTTTAAGTTTCTGTTTGTATATTATATGATGATAGTTTTTCCCAAAAGAAACTGTAAAATGCTCAATAAGTGACTCTCAGGGCAGTTGTAGAGATTGTGTTCATGTACTAATATACTGAGGCAGCAGTGGCTGAAAATGCAGTGATCGTCACGCGCACTTCAGTATGTGTGTGGTAAACGAAACCATAACATGCAGGTTCGTATTTAAATAGTATTTATGTGGCTTAATATTCACAGACACTAGTCCATATTGCATTTTGATTTAAGTGTACTGACCTACTTTTGATTTAGTCATACAAAATTTGTGCAAATTCCGCATTACAAAGTAAATTACATTTTTATGACTGGATTCTGCAATTCGGTCTGTGTTTTCCACATCACAAAAATCATAGGACCCTATATACACAAAATCCCTAATGTACACAACTAATTTCAACTTGAATCAACTTATTGCAATACAGTTTGTTGTTAGAATGTTGCAAAGCTACTCAAGTACTCTCGTAAGCATAATGAAATTGCATTATGGTTAAGGATACATACTTTGGTTATTTTTTGCTGTTTATGTAGGTGGCTTTCTACGTTTTTTTAAACAGAGCTCTGGTTACTTGAATGTTATTGCATGTAGCAATTAATCCCCATTTGACCTCCTTGTTAAAAAAAATCTGTCATGGCTGATACAGATATTCAATTAAAGGCTGGAAGGCAGAGTGCTTCCCCATCTGATAGCGTGTGTAATTTAATAAGGGAGGTTTCCAGCTCGGTGGCATCGCTACGCTGATTTTTATGAGCGATAGAAAGAGAAAGAGAAGGGTAGATGAAGAGGAAGAAGGAAGGGGGTGTAGGATACTTTGATTTGTTCTGCCTTGATGGTCGTCACCCCTTTGCCTCCTCAGAGAATTAACCAATTAGACTGCGCCTGGTGCGTTTGCCGGCCACACTATTAGACAGATGAAAGGAGCCCTCTGTTTAGCCTATAAACGAGTGAGCAGAATATTGATAAAGACAAGCGAGGGTTATTGCGTTCGCTTCGCCACGTTTGTTCCTTTGTGCCGTGATACACTACTGCGTAGTTCTTTTTAACCCACAGTGTCGTGTGTGAGTTATGGCAGTAAGAATTAAGCTGCCAGACTTAATTGTAGGAAGTGATTTGCTCTGAATTGTACTTTTGTGACAGAACTGCACTTATCTGACAGCGATCTTATTCACTGTTCTCAGAACAGCCGTAGTGGCTGTTGAAAGCCCTATAATGACTGTCGGTCTGTTCATTAAGGATAATTGGTAATGTTGCTCACTTCTGGATTTGTGTGTCATGTGGGTGTGTTGAAATCATAAGTGGATGAGTTATAAATAAAGACCAGGCTTTCAGTGATGTATTTGTGATATGACAACCCATTACAAAAATTCTATTGCAAATCAAGTGTGTGTGTACTGTAAGGCGGCACAATTCATCTTATTAAATACTGTTGGTAATATCTGAATGACTTGCAGTGTGTTTTCAATAAACCATCATTGAGTGCTTGAATGTTAGGCCAGTCTAGCTGGTTGTATCTAACATTTATTACAATGATTAATCGATCAGTCATTGATTATTTAACTGATTAATCAGTAGGTCTTGTTCTATTATTCAGCTTTTATAATTAGTATATCGAGCTGCACATATTCTAATAGATTTACTTTAGCTTTTCAGAAAATGTCAATTATATTGCTATTATACAATTACAAGTATTAGGCTTTTTTATTTTTTACACTACAAATTAACACATTTGGCACACAGAAATGAGATGACAGACAGAGAGACTTTCTCATTCACCATTTAATTAACTATGAAAAAGTATCTGACTCATGCATCATTTTGCCTAAGACATTTATTTTTCGATAAGTTACTTTATTTACAATATTAGCTCTTTTAAAACACCTTATAGTGTTATAATAATCCAAACAAAAGCTTAGTCCTGAGATTAAGCTTTAATCTGTGCAAACCAAACTAGCACTTTAATGCAATAATGTTATTTTTTTAATAATTAATTATGCATACATACTCATAAAAAGATTTCATGATTATCTTGCTTTACACTGGACAGCTGCTTTATGACAAAATGAAGTTGTAGTTCTAACTGGAAGCAACGCAGACAATGATTTTTCATGTTAAATACTGTAAAGCTGCTTGCTTTAAATCAGTCTGTTGTAAAGCAGTGTGTAATTAAACGTTACTGGAGTTCTAATTGCAGCACTGTGGACTTATTCACATCGCTATGATCTGATGCTTTCTTAACTGCTGTTTTCTCTGCGCTGTTGTTTTTGTTGAGTGTTTATTTTATTGTTGAGAAGAAAGCAAATTCATCTAAATGCTGCTCTCAGCAGCATCTAGTTTGACTGCGTTTACACTCTGACTCTCATAAGCGCTGTGTGTTTTCTTCTCTTAAATTGCATCTAGAAGGGCTGAATTGCGGATTTGCGCTACAGCGTCACACTGGTCAAAACGCAACATTGCAGGCTCTTATGTTATGTCATATAGGATTAAACAGCCATTAGACAAGAACAATATTTATCGACTTTTTTGTTTATTAATCTCAACTAATTGTTTCAGCCTTAGTATTGACTCAATTTTAGGTTCTTTGTGGTTCAGTTCACTAAGTACTCAGTTTCAAAATGCCCATAATGCACATTCGTAATTTCTGTTCCTCTTACCAAATTAGCCAGCAACCCTTCACTTGCACTTACTTGCAAGGTTATCAGTCTGTGTGAATGTGCTGATACATAATTACAGATAGATTTAGCACTTCATGTCTTCAGAGTTTCCCAAAGCCACCTCTGTTTTTGCCTTTTCACTCCAATACTGGGATTGGCATCTTCCTGAATTCCTACAAAACCAAACCACTGCTTTTTGTTTCTCATCATATTCATGTGTTTCCATGTACTTGTACAGTTCACTTGAATTAATTTGGGTTATTGTTTTTGGAGAGTGAGAATTATTGGTAGAGTGGGAGAATACAATTTGTAAATCAGTTTACATATGTGGAGCATATGCATTTTTTTGTAACAGTTTATTTCTATAGAAAATGGAGATTGGTGGAAAATTGTGTTGGAAGATGAACAGAAAGTTATTTGACTCACAGGTCGAGACAGATTTAGAGAAAGCCCAAGGCAAATAGTGAAGCCAATTTAGCTTAGTTATAAAGCAATTATTGTCTAATTGCTTTTTTGAAACAACAACATTTAGATGTGTCCATGAGGGATGAAAGGACAGAAGGGTGAGTTTAATGAGAATGCATGAAATGATTCTTCTTTAATGACGTCCTGAACCTTTTGTAACATCTGTCCAGCAGCCTGAACTTTCCACAGTGCTCATTAACACCAGACCATGTTGTCCTTCGAACACAGTGTCACCTGCTGCTCTTCATTACGATAATGATTTCTACCTTCCATCCCTCAGCTGGACTCCTTTTTTTGGCTCTTGAATATATCGATTATCCCAAAAAGAGCATTTTCTGTCTTGAGGGTGCCATTCTCAGAAACTGTATTTCGTAACTTGCTCATAGCTGTGGCCACCTGCTAAGCTCTCAGGAGCAGCGAGTAATTGGAAACCTCCCTTGCGCCAAGGGACACCCCGTGCTGCATATCTTTCCTTCATTTCTTGGGTTTGACAAATCCCAGGGATTTCTCACCGGCTTCCTGTCACACATGTAGGCGTACGCTGGTCTTCAGGCTAAGAGAGTGGATCCTCTGTGCAGGGATGTTTTGAGGCCAAGGTGAGCTGGGATACTGGAGGACAGTGCAGTGCAAGAGTCAAAAGCTGCCTGAGGGTCTTGAGGGATGGAAATTGAAAGCATTGGTAGTGATGTGCCATGTCAAGGTGACTACAAGTCAATGGCAGTTGGCAATTTTACTGTAACAAGCGCGACAGTGGCTGTTCTAATACTGCGTTCACGCCATATTGTAATTACCGTAATTTCGAGATGACAATGTGACGTTCTACTTGGAGCTCTTCACGTTCTCAGACTCAGAATTATGCTTTTCTATAGCAACACTATCAGTGCCTAAACAGAGCCTTTGTTGGGTCAGGTGGTACAGCGATCATGTGGTACAAGTCGTAGCTCTCAGAAGACTTTCAGTTTGTAAGTTGTAATTACGAGTTCTACGAGGACATGAATGCTCAAGTTGGAATCTCATAATAACGGGAATTCTGATATGGCATGATGCACCTTAAGGATGCAATGCTGTTAACTACCAATGAAAGAGCAGAAGCCATAGCTTGTGATTCGTTGTTTGGTACAATTGGATACTGTGAACGACTAGCACAGGGGTGGCCAAAATCACTTGCCTGTAGCTTTCTAGTAACACCTAGACCAGGATTCCTCAAATCTTGCCCTGGAGGGCCAGTGCGCTGGAAGTTTAGCTTCAACCCTGATCAAACTCACCTATCTGTGATTTTCAAAATGCTCCTGAACACTTTGATTAGCATTCTCAGGTGTGTTTGATTAGGGTTGAAGCTGAATTCTGTAGGACTGTGGCTCTTTAGGGCTACATCCAAAAACTGGAAAATGCTGCTTTTGGAGGACACATTTCAAGGTAGGAAGGCATCACATTTGAATGCAATGTTAACTTCTGGGTCATTGAAAGGATGTAGCGCAGGAGTTGCCATCCGTGCTCTTGAAGGACTACCTTTTCAACCGTTTCAACACGGCTGCCTGTTATCTTCAAGTACTCCTGAACCCGTGATTAGATGGTTTAGGTTTGAAGATAAACTCTGGAAGTTTGTAGCAAGGAGCAAGGTTGGCAACCTCATTCACAAGAATAACTTGTGGAACTGATGTTCTGTCATGCAGCCAAAAAGGTTTGGTTTGGCACCTTTCATGTAGGCATCCATCAACCAACAAGAATTTCAGAATGGTGCTTCTGGAGTGCTTCTACACCAGGGTGTCCAAACTCAGTACTGGAGTTTCCTGCAGAGTTTAGCTCCAACTTGCCTCAACACACCTGCCTGGAAGTTTCTGTCGTACCTAGAAAGACCTTGATTAGCTGGTTCAGGTGTGTTTAATTAGGATTGGAGCTAAACTCTGCAGGACAGTGGCCCTCCAGGACTGAGTTTGAACACCCCTGATCAACAACCTCTCAAAATCAGGGGTGTCCTTTCCTGCTCCTAGGGGGGCAGTGCTGTAGAGCTCTAACCCTAAATTTACCAACCTGAACTAGCTAATCGAAAGTCTCCAAGACCACTAGATACCTCTAGTTAGATGTGTTGGAGCTGGTTGGAGCTGAACTCAGGACTGGACACCCCTGCTCAAATGGATCTTGCATTTCTGTCCATCAAATGCTCCATCAGAACTCTGTGTAAGTGCCCTTCTTTCCATGCCCTGTGTATTGATACAGCTGTGTCTCTTTCTCAGCAATACTGCAGTTGTTACACTGTAAATCTAGGCTGAATTGGCAAGCTATGCCTTCCTCTCTCCCTGGAGACCAGAATGTCTCTCTCCCATAAAACTCTGAGGTGCTCCCTAACAACAGGGATCACATTGTGTTAACTGTACCTCTTGCTTCTTTACACAGAGAAAGACCATTTGCTGGTTTTCTTTGCTGAGTTTGTGCCCCCACCTCCCCTCCAATAGGGTGTATTGACCAAACAGCGACACCCTTTAATCTGTGCGGTGGATGTGTTATATCCTGGCTGGATTACTTTTAAGTCTCTTCTGATTAGTATTCACCGATCAGGCTTAACGTGGGTGGCAGTAGCCGGGTTATCTTTGTTAGCATGTTAAATCATCTGGAGGCTTACTGTATGTAGAGCAGTAAACCTGGCTGCAGCCCTTCGTTTTTCCAGGTTGAACCCTGATTGCGTCACAGTGGATAGCTTGTCAGCTGCTGCTAATTTTGACCCGCTCCCAGTCTCTTGTCTATTTACAGACCAGAGCGGAGTCTTCAACTGCCTGTCAGTCTCAGGGAAATAAACAAACACGCTGGATGTGAACAGCAATGCCAAGATAAACAGCAGCTCTGTTATTGCACCTGTAATTGATTTAAGAGCCATTCTTTTGGGCTCGTGGGTGAACGGAGGATTTAACAATGTGAAGGCAGGGTGTTAATACAAATTATTGTGGATACCCAGATCCATAGCCACCATAAACAGGGACCTCCTGCTTTTTCAATAGTTCAGTCTTAAATTAGTTCCTTTAATATTGAATATGTGGTTACATGTTAGTTAATACATTTATTAAATCTTTGGCTGAATTTGATTCAGTTGGAAATGAGTTGTCTTAACATGATATTGTTATGCAAATTCAGCTCAAGCAATTTGACTGACTTAAGGTAATAAAGTGAAATGCCAAATTAACTAAAACTAAATCTAAATTTTATTCATTACTAGCTAGCAGGAGCCACACTAAAATGCTAACTGTCTTGTGCTGGGATTTGCACAGTAATTGCTTATTGATTAAAGCAACATACAGTGTAATCTTTATACTATCATATTTAATCCAAGTACAAGCTTAAATCTTCAGCACAACAGTAATCGCCAAAATGCCAATATATACCCCTTTTTCATCCTATTGAAAACACACAAGACATCGCTTAATTTCAACATCTACTATGCCGATCCAGTCTTATACATAGCATTGTGGGAACTAGAAAGCTCTGCCCAGGTTCAGTTAATACTAAATATAAAGTTGAGGGCCAAAGGTTGGATCCTCCTTTCAGAATCATTACATTTTTTTTTTTTTTTTTTTGATTTTATCAAAATAAGAGGGATCACACAAAATGCATGTTATTGTTTATTTTGTACTGACCTGAATAAGATATTTCACATAAAAGATGTTTACATATAGTCCACAAGAGAAAATAATAGTTGACTTTATGACCGGGTTCAAAAGTTTAAATCCCCTTGATTCATAATAATGTGTTGTTACCTGAATGATCCACAACTGTGTTTTTTTTTGCTTAGTGATAGTTGTTCATGAGTCCCTTGTTTGTCCTGAACTGTCTGCTGTTCTTCAGAAAAATCCTTCAGGTCTCACAAATTATTTGGTTTTCCAACCATGACTGTATGATTTTGAGATTAATCAAAAGTCACTAGGTGTCATCTCATTCCGATGAAGCTACGATTTTTAAATTTTCAAAATACAAAATGTTTCAGTCAAAAATGACCGAAGAGGGCCAGAGGGTTACAAAACAAGTGATTTTTAAGATGTTGAAACGTAATCAGCAGCGAAAGAGATTTTGCTATATGCATGCACTGTCTCAGAGACTGTTTCTGAGTGCTGTCAGAGAGGCACAAGCACATAAAGATTGTGTTCATAGAGCGTGGGAGTACTGAATGAGTTTTTTAAGCCACTTTATAGGCCTTGAACTGTTAAATACACACACTTATATGTCTGTCTTTGCAAGTATCCTCGTAAACACAGTAATTTAGGTCTTAAGTGAAAACAAACCGCTGAGAAAGAAAACACGTGTGTACCGGTATATTGGATTCAGGCAGCTCTTAAAGTGACAGCAGTCATTCATGTTAATCAAACAACAAAAAGAAGAAAGTCTCTCATTGTTCTTGACTAAATCACTTTTGTAACTTAGTAAGAAGAAATATATGCTAGCCGTGGCCTAGTGATTAGGGAGTCGGGCTTGTAACCGAAGCATGTGTCACCATTCTTGGCCTCATGTCACGTCCTTTCCTTTCCTTAATTTACGCAGTGATTTAATATGCAATGCTTTTATTTGCTTGCTTTATACAATGTGTGTAGCATTTATTATTAATTTGTTCTACTTTATTTTTTAGTCCTGTTGCTTGTAATTAGTTTCTTATTCTTATTTAATAGCTTCCACGAGTTAATTTAGGCTACTATTAGTTTTTCCTAACATGGTGACAAACATTTATATCATAAAGACCTATTTAAAGCAAAACTAACAATATTGTGATATATATCGTTATCGTGAAATAAAGAAAGATAGATTTTGGTCATATTGCATAGAAATGTATTTGTTTATTGCTATTTTTGTACCCTAATTTCTGTAAATTGGCTGGGTAGGATGCTTTCAGTTTGAGTTCTTCTACATAAACCGCCCACTGTTTTGCGCAAAGATGTTGTTTTTCAAGATATGCCCTCTTCAACAGTAATACATCAGTTGAATGAAGCCTTTGGGAATGTCTGGCATGACCAATGTATAATGTGTTTCTGTGCTCATTTGGCTGTCCAGGTCTGTGAGCCTAGAGCTGGGATGGGCTGAGCTCTATTTCTGCCGTGATACGACTGGCTGCCTCTTTGCGCTACCTTGGGAATTCTCTGACCCACTTTGCCTTTCGGTTGAAGCTATTTTTACATATTAGAAGAATAAAACAATGGCAGTCCTCACAATGTTTTTTGCTTTTTTTCATCTTTTCTTACTTTTGTCTGTACTGGATTGAGGAGGTGCTGGTGAATGGGGAACGGATCGAGGAGTAGTTAGTTACCTATTTAAAAAAAAAAAAACCTCACACACCTTGGTTCTGAGGAAGATAGATGTTGGTATTTTGTCAGCCATCCTGCGACGTGATTAACATTGCTCCATGTGACAATTCAAGATTGCGGTGTAACTGATCAGATGCACTGACAATAAGCACACACGTGTACGCGAGGTTGCACGCGTCGCATGCGCACAGAAATTGTCTTCGTCAGCGAATGCTCTCTCAGCAATATCGTAGAAGATGGTGCAGTCTCTGGAGATCCGAGTCTGAACTGATGTAAACCTCAATCGTTATTGCTAACCTCCTCTCTTACCGAGAGGTCACAGGGCTGCATTTACAGAAAGCCTAATGCACATATTTGATATTTTGACACACATTCGATTTTTATCTTTATTCCTGGCTGTTTACATTTACTTAAGACATAACTGACTGTGTTAACTTGAATACCCTGCCAGACGGTGCAGTGCTGGCGGCATAAATCGATTGGTCAGAACTACAGTGCGCCGCAGAAATCAGAATTGTCTGGCCGTGTACATGTGGCCTGAGATGCCTCCGTTCATGTACAGGCCTCGGAAGCATCTCAGCAGCGGCTTAGGACGCAGAGACCTCAATGATTATAAGCCTTTAATGTTAAGCTGATTACAGGCTTTAGGTATCTCCTGCTTTCTGCTGGTAATGCCCGTGTCAAGTACCAGAATTGTGGAAGCATGCTAAATGTATATGGTGGAGAGACAGTTGCTCTCACTTTTTTTCACCTTACAGAAGTCCTATATATATATATATATGTAGTGTGACTATAGCTGATTGGTTTTAATAAAAGTGTAGTTTTTCCAAGTATACACTGCCCTCCAAAAGTTTGGAAACGCTCTAGAAAAGTGAGGTTTTGGACAATATTGGCATGAATCCTTTTTAATTTGTGATAATTTTGCACTGATAAGGGGCAACACAAACTACGAAAACACATTCTATTACATAAACAGTTTATACATAGAAAAAGCTTAAATTTTCGATTCATCAGAATATCCACTATTAGCAGCTATTACAGCTATGCATAATCTGGGCCTAAATTCATTGTATTCTAAACTTAATTGGCAATCAGTTGTTGAAGCTATTAAGGTATGCTGACCCAAAAATCTTTTAAAAACCTGGGCCAAGTTTAAACCAGTAACCAGGCATCACAGCTGGCAAAGGGACATATCTGACTTTGACATGTGTATATATTGCCATTATTATGTAATTTTAAAGTTACAAACACTGGTACAGTGATGCAGTGTCTGTTAATTCCAGGCGTCAATGAAGCAGATTTCATGATTTCCATTAACGCTGTCAGTCACACTCCATACACCTCGAGATGAACGCAGCTTCTCATGGATTTCTGATAGAATGAGGTGGCACTGACCGAGTCAACCTCGGCTTATTAGCGAGCTCACAGCTGTTTCCTGTTGTGTCGGTAAAGTGGAACGGTTAAGAGACGACAGCTGCGTTAAAAACAAGAGGGATGATAACACAAACTGCACCGCGCATCAGGCTCAGCCTCCAATGTCTCTTAACACCCAGGAGTGGGAGGGAGCCAGTCTCCATGGTAACTGCAGGAGTAAAATAATTGGGCATGGCCCAGATTGTGCAGAGTGATGTACGGAAGAGGAGCTTTTCTTCCCCCTTTTCTTTGGTTTTGTTCCCAACTCTAGTTTTATTTGAGCAATGCACATTTCACAGCTGTGTCCTACATGACTGGATTAACTGTTTTAATCTGTACCTCGCTAGTGGATATCACTTTTTAATTTAGTAATTTGTCTGTTATTGCACGTAATACCTATCTTTTTGCCCGTTTTTTTCTGTCTGAGTTGCATGTGTGTGTTAAACCAGTGTAGCATTTCTTTGGGGTGCAATGCAGGATGAGAGAACATGCAAAGGTAAATATTTTGGTTTTTGGGCAAATGAGACCCAGACGTTGAGTGTTGGCTTGTTTTATGGATGGTTGAAGCTGGAATGGGCCTCGTTTGAGCTCTATATTGAGCAGGGGGCCGTGTTTTTTAACGTTGTACAGAGAACTCTTTGTGAGGGTGAAGTTTGACCCGTTCAGACGGGGTGTCTATCGATTTCAGGGTCACTGTTCCTGTTAAGGCAGACTTGAGTAGTTGGTGATTAAACTCTCATGCTAACGAGAAGTTGATGTGAATGAACTTCCTCATCTGTAGGATAATGCGAAGCTCGAAGAGATAGTTCATCAAAAAAAAATATGCTTGGTCACATGCACTGTAACCACTGTAACCCCTTGACAGTCTGACATCTTGAACACTTGTAGTGGAAAAGTGAAAAAATCGAAAGTTTTTGTTTGAAACCAAAGAAAGCCAACTTATTCATACTATTTAAGCTTCTTCTGAGCCAAAATTTAACACCTAACCCGCAGACTGGTCTGACTCACTGTGGTATATCTCTAACTGATCCAACTTGTGGTTTTCGTGAACCAGACTATCAAAAATCATCTACCAAAAATCCTATAGACATTCACTGAAGGGGTGAAAACTTTTGTGCAATGAGACTTACGGTGTACTTAAGTGGTGTATGGCTATAGCAAAGCTTTACATCTCCCTACTGAAATAACAGCAAAAACCAGCCTAAGCTAATTGGCTGCTTTGGCTGGTCTCCCAGACTGGTTGTAAAGTGGTGTTTAAAGCCACTTTGTAGTTGGTCAGGCTGATCTTAGCTGGGAAACCTGCTAAAAGACCAAGCTAGCTCAAACCAGCTACTTTCAGCATTTTTTGTTAAATGAGCTGGGTTTTGTTGGTTTTAGTGGGTTTTTGTTTCCTGAATCAGCTGGCTTTAGCTGGTTGTTAAAACTTGGGCTACTTTGGGTGAAATCAGTTGACTTTAGGTGGTTTAACTGTTTTGCTGAATTGTGTGGTTTTAGCTGATATGAATGGTTTTAGCCTTTTTTTTTTTTTTTTTTTTTTTTTTTATACTGAATCAGATGTTTGACTGTAGCTAGAGTTTTCATGCTAGAAATATGCTACTCGCATTAAAACATGTTAACAACTTGCCAATTATGCTACAGCTAGCAACATACTAATAATGTTAAAAACAGGTTAGCAAAATGTTAACCATGTTAGAAACATGTTTATCATGCTAGAAACATGCTAGCAACACATTAAATCATGTTACCAGTGTGTTAAAACATGTCAGCAACATGTTAAATCATGCTAGCAATATACTGTAGACATCTGTCCAATCTATCTAAACTGCAAACTTTAAGCTTTTACAACTGCTTTAAACTTCTCAAGCCAACTTCAAAGTTTGTTTTCAAAATGTCCTAATCTAGTTTTATTTGTTTATCTATTTATTTTTATTTTTGATACTTTCACCTAAGTTAAATGTGCAATTTGGAGGCATTATTAAAACAATTCAATGACTTTACAACAACGTTGTTAACATCAAAATATTTTAATTTTGTTTTGTTTTTAACCTTGATGCACTGTCAATGTGTTGCTCATGGTCTGAGATGCTGAATGAATGATGAGACGTATTGTATAAAATTGTAACATTCATAATTTTACCTTTTGAGTTTGACGCTTTACAGTAAGTAGGTAATGCTATGCATTGCTAACAATAAGCAATAATTTATTACATGCATTTAGTAGCATATATTAATCTAGACTAATGGTGATTTCATATACTAGGCATTTTTAATATTTAACATACAGTAAATGGATTTGTATAAATTCTGTATTATATCCACCTTCTGTTTCAGTGAGGAAGTAAGCTGTTTTCTGGTAATGTGTTAGACATCCGATTCGTAATCCGCCATAGGGAAATAACGAGAAGAATATCGAAGTGCAGTAAACGGTAAAACAGTTTACACTACAAATCAGTGTGTTCATAATTAAGATAATACATTAAAATAATATGGTAAGACACACCAGTTTGCAATATCAAGCAGCATAAGGAGCTTTTTGTGCAGCTAAAATTAGCTGGAAGTGGATGAGACCAGAAGCCACAAAAAAAAAAAGACAAATGGCTGCACCCACTCTTAAGGGAAAAATAAAGTGGATAATAGTTTATATTAATTAACTAAATGGTGATTGTACATTGTTAGTTCATAATACATAATGCATTAATTCATCAAATCTATTGTATAATGGGCAACACTTTACAATAAGATCCCAATAGTTTAACATTAGTTAATGCATTAACTAACCTAACCAAAAATTCACAATACATTTCTTGCAGTATTTACAAATCTTACTAGTTAATAAGAATACAACTTCTTTTTAGTTCATGTTAGCTGATGGCTGTTAAATAATATTAACAGATTCAGCCTTTTTAATAATGCATTAATAAATGTTGCAATATTAACTTAGATTAATAAGTTCTTCATAAGTATTTTTTATTGTTAGTTCATGTTAACTAATAATGTTTAATGCAGTTAGGTAATGTTAAATGGAATTTTGTGCCTTTTCATACTTTTTATTTTAAAAAGTAGACTTTGCTATATATATATATATATGTGGTATTTATATACTGTGAAATTTATAGATATATAAGGTTTTAACGATATTGGTCACCCCAGCTTTTTTTCTCAGGGAAAAACCATAAATGAATGAAAATACATGCCACAAAAAAAGTCAAAGGCAGTTAAGTTGTTCAGCAAGATAAGAGGTTCTGTTAGAGATGCTTGAGCCGGATAATCTCTGGGCCATTTTCATGTGAAAACCATCTTCAGAGCAGCTACTGTTAAACACTTCGACCCTTTTGGCACACTTCATCAAATTGCTACCTTCAGTAACCAGTGTTACTATACTACTCAAACAGTGTTGTGGTTGAGCTAGGGTCAAA
Organism: Labeo rohita; assembly: GCF_022985175.1. NCBI lineage: Eukaryota > Metazoa > Chordata > Actinopteri > Cypriniformes > Cyprinidae > Labeo > Labeo rohita. Next base: position 18,251,546 of record NC_066878.1, read on the forward strand.
AGGCCACGATCTGTCAGATAAAACATACTGTTGAGGATTATTTTCCTCTCAGGCAGGGAGAGATCTGGCTCTTCGCTATAATAGCTGTGCTAAGCCATTGTCTGCGGGAGTCAGGGCTAACAATCCTTCTTTGGCAATGGAGAGTACTGCCTTATTGCTCAAACAGGGCTGGAACGCTCTGCGCGAGATCTCTGCAGGACGCGTCTGGTCTCATGGAAGGCGCTTGGAACCTGGTGAGAGGCTGTATTTGTTGAATGGCAGAGGAGAATGGTTTCATCATTCGCGAGTTAGCGAGCTTTTCACAGCAGAGGCCAGCGGCACGACTCTGACCTTTCGTAGGCGAACCTCAATAAACGCACAGGTGCATGTATGACTACGCCCGTCTGAATCCTCACTTCAACGTGGCTGAAACTCTATACATTTAGCACAAGAAATATAGTTTTTATGTGATTAAAAAAGAAACATTGTAAAAGTAATCTGTGGAATTTACAGGAAAAAAAGGGAAGCTGTTGTTGCCAGAACAGCAACATTTTAGGTTGTGCAGATTTTACTTAAATTTACAGTAAAAAGCGTATTTTAATAACTGATGTTTATATAAATCAACATCAGAATCAGAATCAGAACAGCTTTATTGCCAAGTATGCTTACGCATACAAGGAATTTGTTTTGGTGTCACAGGCTTCCAGTGCACAGAGATGACAACAACAACACAGAGAAAATAATATAAGTTGAGAAAAAAAATACACATATGTAAATATAAATAGACAAAAATTGCAATATAAGATTTAAGAAAATAAATAAATTGTATATACAGTTGTGCATATTGAAGTACTTGCAATAGTATCAGCATGCAGCATCATTGCTATTTTTGCACAGGGATTGGTAGGCTTTAGCAATCTTTGTTGCATTATACTGCATGCAAATGGTTATGGTTTTCCCCCCCAAAGTTTGCATGCTTGTAACTCAAGAAGTATTAACTCTTTCCCTGCCAAATATGAAATTTTTCCAGGTTTCCACTTTTCCACTGTTCTACACTAGGGGCGCAATTATGCATCTCCTGAATGAGTCCAGAATCTCCTGATCAAAACAGATGAGGAAGACACAGAAATGAGCAGTCTCGTATATTTATAAGCAGATGCATATGAAAAATGATGCGATCATCGACTATAAATAGTGTTTTTTTTTAAAAAGTAGAGATACAAAATCGTATTCTAAGGGCCATTAAATTTTAGAGAAAATGTTCAAAAATGTTGGCGGGAAATTTGTGTGTCTGTAATGTTCAGTTCCAGAGATACTGGGATGTCAATGTGGCTCCAATAGCAATTTGATACACATTTTCAGTGGTCAAAAACCAAATGTGGGCCACTTTGTTTACAGCTAATCCTTTTTTCTTTCAAATAGGAATATCTGAAGAGAAAATAATGTTGAAACTAGAAATAAATCTTCTTTTCTTCTGTTAACACAATTGCATATAGGGCTGCACCATAAATCATGATAATATCACAATTAATATTAGGAAAAGCTGCGATATTCATTCGTGCATCTTGTCATTGAAACACGGTTCTGTGATTAGTAGTAAATCGCCATCCGGAGGAAACTCCAAATACACCCCGCAGAAGAAACCCAGGAAATGGCTAAAGCGGTAGCTGAATAAACAGAAGATTTATCTGCTTTCATTAATTCAGCTTGACTAATGAACACATGACTATGACAACATATGGTTTATCAAAGTTCTTCTTATTGTAATTTTCATTATAATAAAGTATATAGTAATGCATTGCTAATCAACATAGCTTTTATCACTGCTTGGAATACTGTGAAATATGTTGTATGCCTTACTCTGTGTAAGAAGCCACATCTCCTCACAGAAGAATTTATTTCAAACACTCGACTGAAGTAGTTTTGAAGTGAGTTTTAGAAATGTGGTATTTTCACATGCTTTCAGATGAAAGCAAAAGAAAATGCTTTCAGCATTTGCTACACAGAGCCGTAGTTCACCAAGAAGCTACGCAAGCAACTTTATTATCTCAGCGTGATTTGATATCGATGTAAATATTGATGATCTCGTCTGCAAGGTTTTGCGTAGCTTGTTGGTGAACTACAGCTCTGTGTAGTAAACGCTGCTCCATCTGAAAGCATGCACGTGATGGAGATTTACTACTATTTACAGAACTGGCTTTACTGACAAGATGTGCATGGATATCGCATGTGATTTGTCGTGCAGCACCTAATTGCATAAAACGTCTGTACTATAAATTTCACCTAATTGCATAAAACGGCTGCTAAAGTATTTCTTTTTTAAAAGTTTGCATGCTTGTAACTCAAGAAGTATTAAAGAGATCACAATGCAATTTTAGGTTCTTCTTAAACATTTCTTTAGGTATGTTCATTTTTAAGACCTTGTATGTTAGTTTCCAGAGATATCAAGGTGTCAGTGCGAATCAATGTCCACATTTTTTACATATATTCAAAGGTTGAAAACCAAATGGGGAAACCAAATGCTTTTTGCCCATTTTCACAATTGACATATAATGCAACAAAGATTGCTAAAGTCATCAGATTTTATTAATAGACAAACTGATCTCTGTGTAGAAATAACACGATGCTGGCGTCTTTCTAAAGTCATTTTTACCCCATGCAGTTTGGCTCCAAATCTTAGTCATTTAATTTATTGACATTTAATGTTTTGGTTTTCTTCTTTGTGTTTCTTTGACCAGAAAAATATAAAAACTACATTTTTAGGCAGGGACCTCTGGTTACGTTCACACAGCATGAACCATCTGTCCTCCAAAACAATTTTGACCCAATGTTCTCCCAAAAAATTTTTTATTTGCCGTTTTGTTCAAATTGGAGCTATTAAATGATTAATCACAATTAATTGCGTACAAAAAAAAATGTTTGCACTGTGTGTAATTATTATAAATACAAACACATTCATGTACACTACCGTTCAAAAGTTTGGGGTCAGTAAGACTTGTAATAGTCTTTAAAGAAGTCTCTTATGCTCATCAAGGCTGCATTTATTTGATTAAAAATATGGAAAAAAAACAGTAATATTGCAAAATGTTTTTACAATATAAAATAATGTTTTTTATTTTAACATACTTTAAAATAGAATTTATTCCTGTGATGAAAAGCTGAATTTTTATCAGCTGTTACTCCAGTCTTAAGTGTCATGATCCTTCAGAAATCATTCTAATATGCGGATTTATTATTAGAATGATCAATGTTGGATAATATCAACAGTTGTGCTGCCAAATATTTTTTGGAACCTGTGTGTTTTTTTTTTTTTTTTTTTTTTCAGGATTCTTTCATGAATAACATGTTTAAAAAGTACAGTGTTTATTCAAAATATAAATATTTTATAACAATGTAAATTATTTATTATTAACTTTTAATAAACTTTTAATTATTAACTTAATACATCCTTGGTGAATAAAAGTATTATTTTCTTAAAAAAAAAAAAAAAAGAAACAATAAAAATGTACTGACCCCAAACTTTTGAACGGTAGTGTATATATGTAAGAAATATTTAAAAATATATGTATTTATTTTAATTTTTATATAACTTGTATAGAAATAACAATATTTTGTACATAACAGTTCTCTAAAATGTATACGTTAATTTGTGTGTATTTATATACACATAATAATTACACACAGTACACACACATTTGTTAGGCAAATTGTTCGTTTGACAGCCCTAGTTCAAATATTTTCAGTTTGTGATATTTCATTGCATCACTATGAAACTGTAAGACATTACAAATTGTTGTCTGACACTCAAGACACACAAGAACAGCAACACACGAGCTTCGGAAGTGAAAAGTGACTTGTTCATGTGCTGGCATGGAGTATCTGTCTTTTTCATCTTGTTAATTTTTTATCCATGTGCATATTCCTCTGTCTGTGCTCAGATGCAGTCGCTCACTCTCTGAGGAGAACATCTGGCCGTCTAAGCCTGGCACTGTTAATTAGAGCTCTCTGCAGTCACTCACTCCGTTCACACTAAAGCCTTTATGGATTTTCACGGTCATTTGAGTTAACACAAAAAAGAATCTGTTCAGTCAAATTCATAAACACATTAACATGCTGAAAAGGCAGAAATGAACAAATCTTGGCCAAAAATGAATATGCGATTGTGTTCTTTGCAAGAATCTTGTAGGGTGTCCAGTATTTTGTTGGCGTTAATGTTTACTAGTCTTTGTTTTAGAAGCCACGCATCACAAATTTTGCACTAATGGAGGAATCACACGAAACCAGTCAAGAATGTGTCCAGGTCATATTTCCAAATCCAAAGAAAGAAACCAATTATGTTAATGTATGTGATTAAATCAGTAAAGGAAATCAGTCTTATTTTAGGACGCTTAAGTTTTTCTTCACTTTCCACTGCAACTCTCAATACAAGAAAAGCATAAATGGAATATTTTTTGTACTGCTTTAGATATATGTATTTATAAGACGCTTTTGCTTCTGCTTTAACTCCCTATGAGAATTCAAACTATAAGGACAATTAACTGAAGTAAAAACTGCTTACAGACATTTTGTGGGAAGGAATTTAGATGTTAATTTTCTGCTGAATTATTTTATTTCAACATTTTATGGCAAGTCCTTTTAAATTCCTCTATAAAACACATTAAATAATGCTGAAGGACAGCATTTCCTGAAAGCTAAAGGCCACTGGTGCTTCATAATAATGGCATCCCTGACCTTTACAGCTGCTGACAAGAGAAAATTAGGGTTCGGCCTGCAGATTCCTCTTGATATCCTTCTAAGTGAGTTGCAGTCAGACTGGTTTGTCGATTGGCATTCAGATGGTGGAAACTCATTCTTGGGAATTAAGTTTTCATTTTTCTTACAAAGCTCTGACACAACACGTTCAGAAGGGCGTTGTCTTTTTTTTTCAGGAAGAGCGTTATCTGACAAGGAACAAGTTTGTCCTGAAAAAGCTGTCATGAACAGGAAAACAATCAGAGGACTGCAGTTTAGATTTTCCGTACGTGCCGTTTTATAAGTCGGGGCTTTATGGCTCAGTGGCAGAAGATGCGTTTATATGATATCTGATCACCAAGTAGGCGTCTGTAGATTAGATCGGCCTTTACCAATTAAAATTTCTAGCACAGACAGTGTCTGCTTGACATGTATCCCACAGTGGAGCTGTTCTCATCTGGAAAGCGACCTTTTCTCCAGTATTGCGAGTGGAGCGCTGTGTGGGAGACGTTGTCTGAGAGCGCTAATTGAATTTCACTTTCCATCATCACCGCACGCTCCTCTTTACTGACGATCCCGCTTGGCTCGTCGCGTATGTGTGGCGTTAGACTGATTTAGAAGCTGGAATAACACTCCTCATTGTGACAAATATATAGGCCTCGTTTTGAGTAGAGTGCCGGAGATGCTGGCATTGCGTTCATACCTTCATATCTTATTTATTATCAAAACTTTATTTGGAAACATTATTGGATTTCATAATCTGGTCTGCATCCAGGACACTTTTTTTTCTCTCTCTCTTTTTTTTTACATTTACATTTTAACTTGTATTTAACAGATTACACCCCTGGCAAAGTGTGGTTTTGGACGATATCAGCATAAATCCTTACCATTTTTTGGTGCAAATGCGTTAAAGTAACTTGACATTATCACTGAAGACCAGCAATAATAATTTTCATTTTGATTACATAATAATGGCAATATATACATGTCAAAGTCAGACATGCCCCTTTGCCAGCTGTGCCTGGTTACTGGTTTAAACTTGGCTCAGGTTTTTAAAAGATTTTGGGTGAGCACACCTTCATAGCTTCGAAAAATTGATTGCCAGTTAAATTTAGAATATGATGAATTTAGGCCCAGATTATACAGAGCTGTAATAGCTGCTGATGGTGGATATTTTGATGAATCGAAAATTAAAGTTTTTAAACCCCACTTTTCAAGGGCGTTTCCAAACTTTTGGAGGGCACTGTAGATATATATGATATGATATGACATATGTTTTTTTTTTTTTTTTTTTTTTTTTTTTAAGACTTTCTTATGCTCACCAAGGCTGTGTTCATTTGATTTGATAAAAAAGTAATATTATGAAATATTATTAGGATGTAAAACAATGTTTTTTTACAAAGCTGATGAAAATTCTGCTTTGCATCACAGGAATAAATTACATTTTAAGGTATATTAAAATAGAAAACCATTATTTTATAATGTAACAACATTTTGCATTATTACTGTTTTATGTACTGTATTTTTGCCAAATACATGCAGCCTTGATGAGCATAAGAAACTTCTTTAAAAAACATTACAAGTCTTACTGATCCCAAACTTTTGAGCGGTATATAGTTAGTTAGTTAGTTAGTTAGTTTAGTGTTAAGAAATGTTTTTGTATTCATTTATTATATATTTATTATAATTTTATGCAATATACTTTATAATTACTTTGTTTGTTTGTTTAAATTTGTTGATTTATAACAGTTTATATTCTTGCTGATTTTGTAGTTGTGTATGTAATTATTCAAAGCATGACAAGTCAAAAAAAATAAAAATAAATAAAATAATATTAATAATAATAATAAAAAAAACAGGCCTGCATGTATTATTTAGTTTATTTTTGGACTTTTATGCTTGCTTCCTTTTTCTTCCTTTCTTTGTTTTATTTCATTTTTTTTTCTTTTTTATACGTTTTCCTGTCTTTCCTCCTTACATTTGTACCGGTTTTATTTTTTTATTGTTTTTAGGATTTTATATTTCTAATGTTCTATATATATTTATATTTCTTTTAAGAAGTATTTAATTCATTTAGAAAGAAATCTGTGCTGACAGCATGTTATGTTGATTTATTTTTATGCAAAAAAATGTTACAATTGCTACTTTTTTTTGATAACCCAAATGCTAGTCTATTTAGTAGTTTTGCACATAATTATTCATAAAGCGTGACGAGTAAAAATGTTGTTTTTAATTTCTTTTACAGTCTCTTATGCTTCAGTGTTCTTCCTTTCTTGCTTTTTATATATATATATATATATATTTAGTGGTTTTAGGATTATATTTTTTCTAAAACTCTGTATATATAGATTTTTTTATAATTAGTATTAAGGCGTATTTTCAGATTAATTAAAACACAATTGTAATGCACTGACAGTGTGTATGTATTCATAAAGGGTGACAAGCAAGTTGTTTTTTGTTTTTAATTTCTTGTTTTGTGTTTTTTTTTAGAGCTTGATTAGTTTGTAATCTTGACAGAAAGCAATTAAAATAAATTGCCATGGCCTTCATCTTCATGTGGAGCCATTATTCACTTCTGACTTCACATTTGCTTTGCTGGATAATTGAGTGTGCAGCACTTTGTATGATAGCAGCTCACGTAAGAGTGTGATTATTGATGTTTGAATTAAGGCTCTGTGCATTGATCACACTTCTGCTAATGCCTCTATTTTAGTGCAGCTTGATCAATGTGGCAGTAGGACTTGTTTTTGAAACACATCAATAGTCTTACAGAACAACTGTGATGTGCTTCCATATATCTTCACAGTATTTAGCCATAATCGCTGTTTTCATTGTATTACTTTTGTCTTATTAGGTCTACTGCGGCTCGCTGGAATATTGATGATACTGAAGTCTGACTTACAGCTGTAAAATACACAAACGTTTCGTTTCTGACTTTTTTTTCTCTCTATTCCTTATTTTTGTCTCTGGTTCCTTCCTGTCCTTCTTTTTTCTGTTTTCCCTTTGCTTCCTTTTGTTCCTCTTGTTAACCTTTTTACTTCCTCCTTTCGTTCTTTTTCTCTCTTATGCTTCCTTTCTGTTCTTCCATCTTTTTTTTTCATTCTTTCTATGTCTGTTCTGCTTCATTCCTGTCCTTCTTTCCTTACTGTTTTTCTTTTGTTGCTTACTTTTTATTTTTTTCTTTCTTTTCGGCTCTTGTTTTCTTTTTTCCTTTTTCCCTCCTTTTCCTTTCGTTCTTTCCTTCTTTCCTTCCTGTTCTTTCTTTCTTTCTTTCTTTCTTTTTTCTTTCCTTTTCCTTTCCTTCCTTCTTTTCTTCCTTCTTTTTCCCTCCTTTACCTCCTTCCTTCCTGTCCGTCTTCCATTCCTTCCTTTTTCCCTCCTTTTCCTTTCCTTCTTTCTTTCCCTCCATTTTATTTTTCCTTTCCTTTCCTTTCCTTTCCTTTCCTTTCCTTTCCTTTCCTTTCCTTTCCTTTCCTTTCCTTTCCTTTCCTTTCCTTTCCTTTCCTCCTTCCTGTTCTTGCTTCCATCTCTTTCCTTCTTTCCATCTTGTTTCTTTTTCCTTTCCTTTCCTTTCCTTTCCTTTCCTTTCCTTTCCTTTCCTTTCCTTTCCTTTCCTTTCCTTTCCTTTCCATTCCATTCCTTTCCTGCAATCTTTCCTTTACTTTAATTTTTTTTTCCTTCCTCTTCCTCTTCTTCTTTCCTTCCTTCCTGTTCTTGCTTCCTTCCTTCATTCCTTTTCATTCCTTTTTCCTTTTCATTTCTTTTTTTATGCATTTTCCTGTTTTTGCTTCATTCTTTCTTGTGTTCCTGTCGTGTTTCTGTCTTTTCTGTTACCTTTCTTCTTTGTTATTCTTTCATTGCATTCCTCGCTTTTGTTTTCTCTTATCCTTGCTTCCCAGTTTCTCTGCCTTTCCTCTTACTCTGTTATTCCCGCTGTTAGCTTTGTGACCTAAATACTCCCTCTTTTCTGTCCGTGGATAAAAAAGACGCTGTGTGGCTCATGAATGCAGTAACTGCCAGATTAATTTTTCAATTGGGAAGATTAGAGATGGCCCATTGTCACCCGTCTCCCGGCAAAAACAATTTTCAACGCCTTATTTATCATCAGACAATCAGGCGTGCCGCTCGGCCGGTCGCTGCAGTGATACTGAAGCGCATACACAGATCCTGCACCACTACTGGTTCAGTCTTGGCAAGATGCCCATCGACAGAGGTGGAGCATGAAACACACGGTCGGTCAGTTTCAAGAGTACTCAGACGCAGTGGCTGAGTGCCCACTAGAGACTGAATTATAATTTTGGAATTGGAGGAAAAGAGCTGGTGTTTAACAGTGATTGTTTTTATCTATTGAGCTTCCAGGATTAATAAATGGTAGATTTGTATGACCTAGAGCTGCTTATCCTTGACTCGTGCATTGTCAGGGTTTCAGAGCTGCTTGCTGACCGCGTCCATCAGGCCGGTTGAAATGATTACATGATTGCTTTATCTCAGCTATCTGACTGAGATAATTGTGCACTTTAAATTCCAGTCACATGTTGCTGTTTCAGATAAGGGCTTTTAAATGAGTGTCTTTTGTTTACGGTTTTAATATTTTGAGTAATATTTTTCTAGATGTGTTTAGCATTTGACCCTCTGGAATATTTTTCAAAGCCTTTAAAAGAAAATAAATTAATTTCTTTTAAATTCTATATGAATTAAAAGACTATTAGGCTTACATAGTAAATGACATGAACAACATACACTTCAAAAGTTTTTAAAAAAACTGACTGTATTTAAGTGTGCATGATACTTGCGTTATTTTCAGGGTCTGCTGTCTCACTAAATGAGCGCATAAATACAATGAACAGCATCTTCAGAATTGCTCTGAGAGAGTCACTTCATAAGCATTTGACGGTTTCATTTGAGAAAAACTACCATCATATCACACACACACACACAAACAAAACTCTTCATGGCAACCTGTCAAAAGAAAAATTATTTTTTCTGGTAGTAAAAAAACAAAACAACATTGAAGTATATAAAACGGAATTTCTGGGAAAAAAGATTATTATTATTATTATTATGCTATTATTTAAAAAAGAAAGAAAAAAAAGAGAACGGAAAAAAATCAAATGGAAAAAAAGAGAAAAATAAAAGCATTTCAAACATATTTTTAGTGCATTTCAAAATTGATTTTTAAACTTTTAATTGCTGTTAACTTTATTTAATTAAATTTTTTGATTTAAAAAAGAAAAATAATAAATTAACCATTAAAACAGAGTCCAAATAAAATTAAAATGAGAAAAAAACAAAAACAAAAAAAGAACAACAAAAAACAGAATTTGGAAAAAAAAAAAAAACAAAAACAAAATTTGAGGAAAAGTAAAACGTATTTCATAGGACCCTAAAAAATATTTTTTTGTTAAACTTTTAATAAATTGCTAACTTCATTTAATTAGACATGCTTTTTAATTAATAAAATGTAGTTTTGCCATTAAAACAGAGGCCAGAAAAACTAAAATAGAAAAAATGGAATCCAAAATAAATAAATAAAATGAAAAAAAAAAAAAAAAAAAAAAAAAAAACAGATTTTAAATAAATAAACAAAATTTAAGAAAAATAAAACACATTTCATAGGACCCTGGAAAAAAAAAACCCAGATTTTTCGTAGACTTTTAATAAATTGCTGTAAACTTCATTTAATTAGACATACTAAAACATATTTTAGTTAATAAGATTTAATTTAGTTTTACCAGTCCAGAAAAATTCAAATGGAAAAAATAGAATCCAGGAGAAAAAAAAAAAAAAAAAAAAAACAGAATTTGGAAATAAAAAAAATAAAATAATAATAAACAAACAAACAAACAAACAAACAAAAATGTATTTTATAGGAACCTAAAAAGTTGATGTTTAACTTTTAATAAATCGCTGTTAACGATTATTTATATATATATATAATATATATATATATATATATATATATATTTTGTAGGTTTTGCATTTTTCTCATTCTCATTCGTGCACCCAAATGGAGTAAGATTTTGTAGGTTTTGCATAGACGTGCACCCCCTCGAAAGGCTGAAACCACAAAGCCCCTCCACATAACACATCCCAATTTAACCCGTGATGATAATCGCTGGCCAAAATGTCTTGATCATGACAGCTCTAGCTTCAATTTGTTCATTACAGACATTCATGGAAGATGGAAATTTCCATGAAAAATGCCAGGCAGCTGCTCTGTGAGATGTGATGGGATTACTGCTTTTATTAACATTCTCTGAAGTGCTGGATTCACATTGCAAATGCCGTTTTATTATAACGCCAGAGGCCATATGTTGTTTTGTCTCAGTTGATGGCCATTTAGACACCGGACCTCTCTGCATCACGATTTAATCAAAAAATGATTGCTCGTTAAGGTGTGTTTGCTTCTGGCGACGGCACTACAGCAGCATGTCAGAGACTTTTTTTTCCTTTTTTCCTGTCTTCCATCTCCAAATGTGGATCATTTAGCATCAGTGCGTGGTTGTCCAGTGGAAATGGGTTTACCCTGTGACCAGAAACACTGGATGGTGATTTGATGATCACGGCTGCGGTTATTGTTTACAGAGCCGGGAGGTCGTGCCATTTACAACACGCGCACCGGATCGCCGTCCTCCCCCGCAGCCGTGGAGTTGAGTGATCATCTCTAGACTAGTGCGTGATGCTGAACTGCGCCTGTTATCTGTGTTTCTCACTCTCTGCCATCTGGATCTCGCGCGCTGAAGCAGGCAACAAGCACGGGGTCAGTGAGATAAAGCGAGCGCTGTGTTGTTGTTCTGCCGTCGGAGCCCGTCGAGGATGTAGATGTAGAACAGGACCGGATCAGTGGTGATTCACAGAGCGCTGAGGTGATGGAGAACAGCAGCCCACCTTGTGCATCCAAACACACCGAGCATTAAAGCAGAGTGAACTGGTATCGCTATTAACTATCCCACACCACAGACGAGAGCCTCAACTTGATGTGCTGGTGTGCAGAGAAAATGATTGTGGTGTGGCATGTGGCTCAGTACATTAAAACAAAGCAAATATTGACAGGCAGACAATAAATACAGTTTGGCTTTCACATGTTAGGGGTCAGTAAGATTTTCAGGGTTGCATTTATGTGATCAAAAATACAATAATATTGTGAAAATATTCTTCCAGTTGAAATTGTGTTTTTTAAATAAATATATTTTAAGTATAAATATATTTGATCAAAGCTGAATTTTCAGCTTCACTGTCACATGATCCTTCAGAAATGAGTCTAATATGCTGATTTGCTGCTCATTTAAATCATTTCTGATTATTAAAAAAAAATTGTGTTGCTTATATTTTTTTGGAAATCATGATACATATTTGTTTTTTTAAGATTCCTTGATGAATAAGAGTAAGAAAAAACATCATATTCTGAAAGAAATGTTCTTTTGCTAAATATTGCTAAATAAAATATATGTTAATAAAATAAACAAAATTGTATATATTATTTATATCATTTATATTCATTGTTATAAATTGTGTTAAATTATATTTTTATATACATATACAAATTAATATATAATTCTATAAAATTGTATATATTATTTATTTAATTTATACTAAATTTTAAAAATTGTATTGAATTTAAGAATTTAAAAAAAATGAAGCATATTTCATAGGATCCTAAAAAAACCCTGACTTTTCTTAAACTTTTAATAAATTTCTGTAAATTTAATTTAATTAGACATACCTTTTAATTAATAAGATTTCATTTTACCAGTCCAGAAAAATTCAAATGGAAAAAATGGAATCCAGGAGGAAAAAAAAAAAAAAAAAACAAAAACTGAATTTGGACCTGAACTAAAATAAACTGAACTAAAAACAGAGTTTGAGAAAAATAAAATGTATTTTATACCCTAAAAAGTTGATGTTTAACTTTTAATAAATTGCTGATAATGAATATATGTAAAATGTGTGTGTGTATATATATATATTATTATATAATTTATTTGATATTTTTTTTTTTTTTTTTTTTTTTTTTTTTCATTCTTACACCTTTCTCATTCTTACTAATTCAAGCTCTCTCTCTCTCTCTCTCTCTCTCTCTCTCTCTCTCTCTCTATATATATATATATATATAAATTATTTTAATTATATAATATATACTGATAATGATATATAATATATTTAATTATATATAAACTATTTTAAATATATCACACATAAATATATACAGTTTACTCTGAAAGGTTTTGATCCACTTCAAATGTTGACTACTATATAACAGATAGCAGTATTTATTATATAATTAAAATAAATTTTAAATAGTTATATTTTATATATTTAAAATAGATTTTTGTATATATATCATTTATGCACTTTGTTTTTATATAAATATAATATATTCATAAACACATGTATGTATGTGTGTGTGACAGTTTTTGCTACCGTGCCTTTAAGAAGTCTATATGTAGCCTGCATGACTTCTGTTATGATAAATGATGTGGGAGGAATTTGGTGGAAGCATGTTCTGAACATTATATGTATCCACAGTACATTTTATTTCAAAAGAGCAATACAAATCATGTTTGCCATGATATGGCCTCATCAAAACGTTAATTAATTTGTGACAATGTATTACAAAGCGTTGTTCTCCTTCAATGAATAAATTAATAAATGCTCTTCTGTTTCAACAGGTCCAGATACGACAGCGTCTGTCCTCCGTGAGAAGGTGCTGGACAGGAGCAGGACGTGAGCGCTGACGGTACGTGACCCTTTTCTCTCTGTCTCTCTTGACCTCTCAAACAAGGCCATCCTGAGTGGGTCAGGCACATAAATCAAAAGTCCTCCGGACCACCGCACCATTCTCGGGTCTGTTCGCTCGGGTTTATTTTGAGTACATGCTTTATGGGTGTGGAGCACCGAAACTCTTCCCCCACTGCTTATTTTGGGAATAATTAGTACAGGGTGGTCTGGACGCGGTTCAAGCGTTGAGCTCTTTGTTTGTTAGATTGTGTTTGCCCTCACCGCCTCTGCTGTTTGTTGATGAGACGTAATTGTGTTATCGGGACATGCCATGTTTTACACCATTTACAGTCCGTATGGCCGCTGGGATGCGTTCCTGTCGGACACTGAGGAGGGTTGTAGGTTTACATGCTTGTTTCCGTGTACCTCTTTGGAGATGTTTAGTTAAACGTGAACTGTTTACTCCTGAGAGTCTGTCTGAGTCTCTGCTTTGCCTAAAGGGATAGTTCACCGATAAAGATCAGTCAGTGGAGACCAGTGGTATTTTTTTTTTTTTTTTTTGGCTCTCATTGATGTTTATTGTACAGACCAAGACAGCAGAATCCATTCTTCAAAAGATCAGCTTTTATGTTCCGCAGAAGAAAAAGTCACACGGTTTGGATCTTGTAGCATCTTTCAGAGTGAAATGCAGCGCTGCTTTCTTACACATGAGCGGCTCATGGTCATGAGTTTGGGTCGTTTTAATGTGCATTTGGAAACGCAACATATGCCTTCACAAACATCTAATGAGTAGTGCTTATCAACAAAAAAAGAAGCTTTAAAAAAAGAAATTGAAAAAGAAGAAATTAAGGCAGGCATAAATATTATTGTAATTTTGCAGTTGTAATGTGAAATGAAACAAGTTACTCATTTTTATCATCATTATAATATAATGATAAATATTTTATATAATATTTATATTATATAAATATACATAAAAAAATAAATTACTGTGAAATATTCCAATAGTAAAGTTTTAAATAATAATAATTTTTAGTAAATGATTATTTAATCTATTTTTATTTAATAATAATGATTTTTATATAATAATAATAATAATAATAATAACAATAACAACAACAGTAGTTGTTGCTATTTTTCTCTTAAATGCACAATTTATTTACAGTGAAATATTAAAGTAATATTTATTTAGTTTGAAGTAAATTGTATTTTTAATAATAATAATAATAATAATAATAATAATAATAATAATAATAATGCACAGGTTTATTTTACAGTGAAATATTGTTGTATTTAATAATAACAATAATAACAATAATGATTTTTTTTCCTTAAATGACCAATTTATTTACAGTGAAATATTGAAACAGTAATATTTATTTTTAATTTAGTTAATTTGGTTTAATTGTTTATTATTATTATTATTATTATTATTATTAAATAGTTTTTGCAGTGAAATAATAAAATATTTAATTAGTTTAGTATTTTTTTATATTATTATTATCATTATTATTTAGTAGTAGTAGCACTACTTATACTAATACTACTGCTGCTGCTACTAATGTTATTGTTAGTATAATACTATTGTTATTTTTTCATTAAATTGACAGTTTATTTAGGGTGAAATATTAAAACAGTAATAATTAATTTTCAGTTAAATTCATTAATAATAAATAATAATAAGAATAAGAATAATAAGAATAATTATGAAATGTGTGAAATAATAACAATAATATTTAATTTGTAGTATTTTAGTAGTAGTATTTTAGCAGTTTGTAGTATTTTATTTATTAGTAGTAGCACATAATAATAGTTGTTGCTATTTTTCCTTATGCACAATTTATTTACAGTGAAATATTAAAATAGTAATATTTATTTTGGTTTTAGTAAATTGTATTTGTAATTTAATAATAATAATAGTAATAATGCACAGTTTTATTACACTAGTAATAATTTAAAAAATAGTAAATAGTGTTTTATTTAATAATAATAACTATAGCAATAAGTTATTTTTTTCTTAAATGTGCAATTTATTTACATTTCTATTAAAACAGTAACATTTATTTTTAATTAAATTTAGTTTAATTGTATTATTATTATTATTATTATTATTATTATTAAATACACTTTTTGCAGTGAATTAATAAAATAATAATATTTCAATGGTTTGTAGTATTTTTTTATTTTTATTTACTACTACTACTACTACTAATAATAATAACTTTTTTCTTCTTAAATGCACAATTTTATTTTACATTGAAATATTACAATAGTAATATTTTAAATAATGCTTTTTAATAAATAATTTAAGTATTTTTTTATTTAATAATAACAATAATAGTAATAGTTATTTTTTAATAGTTATTATTCTTTAAATAGTAATATTTATACAAAACATTTTTATTAACACAATTTAGTTATTTCAGTTTTGGATTTATTTTCATTTTAATAGTCATAAAAATAATACATTACTATTTTATTATATTATTACAACTACTACTGTTACTTCTACACTGACTTAATTTTAAATAATAATAATAATAATAATAATAATAATAATAATAATAATAATAATAATAATGTCTCTGTATCAGAATAAAAGATGCTCAAGGAATTCAAGGGCAAAAAGTGTGTGGAGAATCAAGCAATGTTAGTCCGTTACTACATGCAGAACTAACAATTAATGTTAAATGTCAGATGTAGTGAAAGCGCAGAGATAGAGATAGAGGCGCGGGCTGCCAAAGTCATTGGATTCTCAAGGACACTGCGGCGAAAGAGTGTGTGTTTGATGGAGAGAGACGAGCACGCAGGAATATGAGAGGCAGCCTGGGAATACACTCACGTGGATTGGCCGTACGGTGAGCATGTGTGTCAGTGTGTGGCTCTGGGGGCGGGGCTTGGCTTCTGCTCCACAAAGCATCCTGGGGGAAGTAGAGTGATGATGGCAAGATTTGGGCGAGAGAAGCGTGTTAATTTATCTCTACGGCTAACGAATCGAGGGTCAGAAGACAGAAGAGTAAAGTGGATTCAGGCAGACATAAGTTGTTCGTCTTCGCTACTTGCTCACGCTTGTAGTTCAAACCAGCGGAGACTGATTAGCCACCATTTGAACAGGAAGTCTGAGCTTGTTGGTCTGTCGGATCAGAGACACACTCCATTACCTGAGCCGAGTCCGAGAGGAGCAATAGAGCCGCTCTCAACATCCACTCCACTGCACAAAGAGCCAGAGCGAGCCAAAATGAACACACTTCAGAGAATGTCTGATTGGTAAATTTCTGCCCAGGCCAAGATCAATGCCACCCACAACCATTACTTGCTTATATTTTGCTCCAGGCTCTTCACTTTACAACTGCAACTTAGTAGCTGTGATAAATTGGCCCTTCCTGTGTCAGTGGATGCTTGAGAATGTGACATACAGTCAAACATCCCTCTGCAGACATACAGTACAGGTGTGTCATTACTTCAGCAGTGGTCTGTGTTTGCTCTCCTACAAGATTCAGTTGTAGTTCATGAGCAATGTTGAGACTCTGTAACCCATCAGAACTGTTCTGGGAATAATACAGTCTGGTAGGCTGATTGTAATTGAACAACAATGATGACTACATTTAAAAAATGATTACAATGAATTAAAAAAAATCTAAATATAATAATAATAATAATAATAATAGTAATAGTAGTAATAATAATAATAATAATAATAATAATAATAATAATAATAATAATAATAGTAGTTATTATTGTTATTATTATTATTATTGCTCTTGTTTTGTTGTTGTTGTTATTATTATTAAATAAAACACTACAAGCTAAATAAATATTACTATTTTAATATTTAACTGCAAAAAGTGTATTTAATAATAATATTAATAATAACTAATTATCATAAATATATTATTAATGATATTATTGATAAAATATCAAGTGTTAATAAAAACACATTTGTAATTATATTAGCGTTATTGCTGTATTAAAATTTAAATAAATTAAATGTATTATTAATTTTATTATTATTATTATTATTATTATTATTATTATTATTAATAAATAAAACAAAAAATTACTACAAACAGAAAAAAATATTTTACTGCAAAAATATTACTGTATTTAATGATAAGAAATAAAAATATAAAATTACTAAAAATATATTATTATATTATTATTATTTACAATTAAGTCAATGTAGAAGCAGCAGTAATAATAATAATAAAAAATAATAAAAAAAAGTGTTAATAACACCTTTGTAATTATTAGTGTTTTATTATTGTATTAAAATTGAAAAAAAGCAGTTAAATTTAACTGTATTTAAATCGAAATAATAATAATAATAAAAATGTTTAAAATTTTGAAAATATTAAAATATTAAGTGTATCAATGTAGTAGCAGTACTCCTACTGCTAAAAACTGAAATAAATAACAAAATTAAGTTTGTATTTATTATTATTATTATTATTATTATTATTATTATTATTATTATTATTATTATTATTATTATCATTTAAATCAATGTAGAAGCAGCAGTAATCATAATCAAAATTAAATACTTGTTTGTTTTTTATATAGCAACAAAAATAATTACACATTACTGTATTATTGTAGTAGTAGTAGTAATATTAATAATAATAACTGTTTTTTTTTTCTTATATAAATTGTTATAATATACTAGGATTAAGTGGTGTTGAAGTGCTGAAGTGTCTGTATGTGCAGTAGCATTCTGCAGTATGTTCTTGTATTTTCCTGTATCTTTATATCTGTGAAGTTTTTCCAAATCTGCATCTAATCAGAAATGGCCTTCTGATGTTTGTCATCAATTCTTTGAAGCCTCTCTCTTTCTTTGTCATTTCCTGCAAAGGAGTCTGCACTACTGTATTTCTATGGGCAGACTTTGTTCTCTACCAGGCTTTGTTATTCCCGCCTCATATCTGTTTTTCATCATTTTCAGATGTGTTGTGGATGGCGCTGAATAGGTATGTCTTGAAAGGGCTGTTGAGTGAAACACATAAACATGAGGCAGAAAGAGACGCTCGGTTCTGCCTGAAGCTGCTTGAATGTCTGATTAAAACTCTGTCTGCCGCTGGGACTCAGGAGTCAGCGACCGCTGCTGATGAATACAGATAAACACTCAGACACCTTTCCTTAGATCAGTAATGTGCACAACTATATGTATTTACAATCGACTAGTACTATTTTCACTTGATACAGCTTTAATCGTAACTGAAAAATGCAGCGAGATGCACCACCACAGCCAAGCGCGTGGCATTAAGGAAGTGAAATGCGATGCAGAGCCGTTTCATGCAGTGTTTAATCTGACTGTGTGTTAGATTGAGTTTTGTTGTCAGTGGTCAGACGATGCCTGTGTCTGCTGTAATATAGCATCTCAATCCTCAGCCTCTCACTGCAATAAGAAGCGCTCCATCTGTCTGTCTGTCTCTCTCTCTCCCTCCTCCTGTCTTGCATTCATCGCTCCCTGGGAATCAGGGAGCTGCTGCTGGAAGGATGTAGCCATGACGACAATTCCCGCGGGATGAGCCGGCATAGAGCCTCACTTATTTTTTTTTTTTTTTTTTTTTTTTTTTTTTGCACATCTTGCCGTGCAATCTCTGCCCCCCTTTGTTTTTTTCTTCTCTCAGTATTTGTCTTATAACTGCTATCTGAACTGGTGCTTTTCAGGGTAACACAAACTGACAGATTTATTTGTCAGGTCAGTAATAAAAATAAAATTATTTAAAAAAAAATTAAATTAAATTAAATAATGGAAATGTGTGTGTATATATATATAGTGTGTGTGTGTATGTGTGTGTATGTGTGTGTATATAATGTTGTTGTTTTTTTTTGTTTTTTTTCCCCAATAAGTACTACCTGAACTAATGCTTTTCAGGGTTAAACAAATTGACAGTTTTATTTATTTATTTATTTTTTGTCTGTCGAGCTAGTAAGACAAGGCCAATATATATAAAATAAAACAAAATAAAATAAAAAAAATAATGAAATAAATGAAATAAAAAATTAAATGGTAAAAATGAAAAGAAATTAAATTAAATGAAAAAAACAAGATAAAATAAGACACAATAAAATAAAATAATATAAAATATTAAATTAAAACACATAATTTAAATAAATAAATGTATATAATATATATCCATAGCTAAATTATTCTAAAGGAAAATAAGAATAGAACCATGCAAAACTAAGCAATAGCCAGCATTTTGTGTCCGTCTTGCCTTTCTTTTCTCTTTCAAAACTAAAGACGAAAAATAATGAAATTAAAAATAAAATTAAAAACCACAAAGGATTAAAAATAAAATAAAAATACTAAAAGTATTCATGAATGATTCAAAATAGAATCAAGAGCAGTGCAAAACTAAAGAAGTAAACAAAAATGTAATAATTTAAATGAAAAATGGAATGAGAAAAATATTATGCAATTTAAAAACTGCAGTAAAGATTATAAATTAAAATAAAAAAAATTAAGTAGAAATAAAGACAATGCAAAAATTAGTAAAAAAACAAACAAACAATTATTTAAAAAGACAAATATTAAAATGTAGAAAAATAACATTATAAATAAATTATAAATAAAACAAAATAGGAATGATAAAAGAATAAAAGAAATGTGGCATATGTTTATCATGAAATTGAAACTGGAAAAACTGAAATGAGTCATACTGCCAACACATGGACTGAGAACTGAAAACATGTTTCTGAACCGCCTGATCAACGCAGCCAACCGTCGGTCACATTGGTCTCAGAGCTCACTGATGCAGCTGTGTGCTGGATCATCACATCACCGAGTCGATGTGCTTAAAATGCACGGTCAGAACTGCAGGATGCGAGGTGATGAATATGTAAAGAGGAGAGTGGTGTGCATTGGAAATGGGGTCAGGGGTCAAAACTGCAGCTTACGCACAGAGATGAACACATCCTCTTGTCTCTCCGGCTGCGCCGTCTGATGGCCCCGGGGTCACTGAACTCTGCTAGGAATTCAGCACTTTGCTGAGACAAGCCGATTTTCACCTCCTCACACACACCGCGCTCTCCCGTCACGCTGCACACACACACACACATGCACAGAGCTCTTAAGCCCCATATCTGTTTTCCATTCACACTGTCACTGAACCTCCCAGGAGCCGCACACCTCCATAACTAACAGTCAGCTTGTGTTTAAGCCGTACTACCAGGCACAACATTGAATATATTTACCATGTTTCATTTTAAAATTAGATAAATACATGAAGAGACAGACAGACAGACAGACTTTATTTATTTATTTAATAATTGTATTTTTGGCATGAAAATGTTTTAGTAAAAATATGTGTAGGTAAATATTGCTTTTAGTTACTGTGTGTTGTAATATTAGTGTATATAAATGGGGAAAAAAAAAAAAAAAAAAATAATAATAATAATATAAATAAACTTCATGTATTAAATTACAAATAACTAAATATAAACCTAACAGATAACAAAATAAAATGAAACTAATAAATAACTAAAACTGAAATAAAAATTAAACACTATATAGACATGTCTAAAAATGACAAAAACAAAATGGCTGAAATTTAACTACAAAATTAAATGATAATGTATAATAAAAGAAACTGATTCAAAATATTATTTAAAAACTATAATAGCATCTCAGTTAAACTAAAGTGGCCTGAAGTGGAAATATTTTTACGGTATTTTGACATTTTTAATCTGATTAAACTACATCTAATTAAACTACACTGACTGTTTTGGCTAAAAAGATGTTTTGATTAATTAATTTTTCAGGAACAATTTTGAAATTGATATTTGGATGCTATCTAAAGCAAAGATTAAAAATAAATTAAAAAATAATAATGAGAACATTTTTTTAAAAATGCAATTTAAAAATATTTGTGAATAATTAATTATAAGCATGCATAAATAAAGATCAATGTAAAACTAAGGAAAAAACAATTATTTTAAATCTAGAACAACATTTTATAAACAAAATAAGAGTACTAAAATATTAAATAAATAAATGATAAAATATTTTTAAAATATACTATTTGTTTTTATTTATTATTTATTTATAAAATGTTTGTACTTAATTTGTATTTTTATGTATAATCGTTATTGCAGTTTTTAATTTTTCATTTAATTATTTACTTTTGTTTACTTCCTCAGTTTTGCACTGTTCTTGATTCTG